>NC_059289.1:5970103-5972603 GCF_017591435.1 Portunus trituberculatus | reverse complement strand
TTTCTTTTTTGTTTTTTTTCTCTTTATTGGTTCATTGTTAATTCGGTTATTTGAACATTGAGTTGTTACTTTTTTCTTGTTTTTGTTGGTCTGTTTTTTTCTCTATTTTTTTTTTTCTCTCTCTCTCTCTCTCTCTCTCTCTCTCTCTCTCTCTCTCTCTCTCTCTCTCAACGGCAACTCCTCTCAGGTTAATTGTTCTCCGTGTTCTTTTTACCTTTTAGTTATTCGTGGAAGTGGCGAGAATTGAACGAAAAGAAAATATTTAGGGTGGGAAAAAAGTTATCTTCGTTCATATATATTTTTTGTTTATTGCAGCGTCGTCACTTGTCGTCGTTATTATTGATGGTGACGCTGCTGTTATCCTTTGTTCTTTCATCTTCCTCTTCCATCCTCCATCTTCTACGTTCATGCGAGAAGCGAGTTTAGAAAATGAAAAAAAAAAAAAAATAGAGGAGGAAAAAAGTTTGCATCGTGAATTTGGGTTATTGTTGTTGTTGTTGTTGTTGTTGTTGTTGTTGTTGTTGTTGTTGTTGTTGTTGTTGTTGTTGTTGTTATTCTTTTACCTGTCTGTTAGCTACGTTCTTATTTTCATTTTTTTCTATTTTCCTTGCCTTTTCCTTCTTTTCAACATTGATTTTCTTGTTATTGACCGTTGCAGTGAATTTAACTCAGTAAATCGAAAAAATAAGTGAGTAACTGATATTTTTTTATTTTACTTATTTGTAGTCGATCAATCAGTCAATCAACCAATCTACTTTTCTTGTCTCTTCTATTTCACTTTCAATTGTAGTCAGTCAGCCAGTCAGTTAATCACTCACTCACTCACTCACTCACTCACTCAAATATTCTTACCCCATCTATATTATTACTATCTTTACTTTTATCTTTACAACCATTACTATTTTTATCCACCTCATTGCTCTTCTGTAAAAAAAAAAAAGGAAGGAAAAAGTTATTACCGTTGCTGCTATCGTCGTTATCGTCTTAATAGTAATAGTGTAGCGTCACCCTAGTCTGCTGTGATCCGGTGTGTGTTGCTGGTGGCGTTCTCGTTTCGTTGGGCGTGCGTCAGGCTCAGAGGCCATTCAATTAATGTGTGTGGGAGGGCGGGGCCAGGGAGAATGACGTCATCAGAGAAGGCGGAGCTTGGCAATCAGCTGACCGTTGTTTACAGTCTCGCATTGCCAACAGATTGCATACAGGGGAAGAAAGGTAAGGGAGAGGGGAGGAGGGAGGGGCGCAGAAAAAGGAAAAAGAAAATGACGAGGGAAGGAGAAAGGAGAAATAGAAGGAATATGGAAGAATGGAGTGTAAGAGGAATAGGAAGAAGAAAGGAAGGAGGGAAAGTAAGACGGGGGAAGAGAACAAAGAATATAGGTAAGAGAGGGTAAGGGAAGGTAGTAGAAAAATAAATTGAGGATGACGAGTGAAGGAAAGTGGAGAAAAGAGACGAAGGGTGGAGAGTATGAAGAATAGAAATGGAAGGAAGGGAGGGAAATCAGCGAGGGGGGAAATAAATAAAATGAAGGATATTTGGTGAAAGAAGGAAGGAAATAGTAAAAGGATTGGAATGAAATAAGTAGAAGTAGAAGAGAGGAATGAAAGAATGAAAATTGTACAAGAAAATAGGATAAAAAAAAAATAAACAGCAGGAAGTGTAAAAGAAAAAAAAGGAAGGAAAATAATTAGTGTTTAGTTTGTAAGTCTAAAAAACGTTATTGAAATTTTTGTTGTTATTTGTATTGTAATTAACTTGTTCTTATTTTCTTCTCTTTATTCTCTTTCGTGTCTTTATTATTGTATCATAACTATCTTTTCATCGTTATCATCAGTATAGCATGTTTTCTTCTTCTTCCTCCTCTTCCTTCTTCATTTCCACCTCCTCCTCCTCCTTCATTTCCACCTCCTCTTCTTCCAGCTCTATCTTCTCCACTTCCATCTTCTCCTTCATCGCTGTCTCCTCCTCCTCCTCCTCCTCCTCCTCCTCCTCCTCCTCCTCCTCCTCCTCCTCCTCCTCCTCCTCCTCGAACACAACCTCGTAAATACTGACCCAGATTTAGTTCCTCAGTTATCCGACATGTCCGTTTCCTCCTCCTCCTCTTCCTCCTCCTTCTCCTCTTCCTCTTCCTCTTCCTATTCCTCCTCCTTCTTCTTTTCCTCCTCCTGCTCCTCCTTTCTTCTTCTTCGTCCTTCTTCATCTACCTTCATCTTCTCTTCTTTTTCTTCACTCATCTTCTCCGTCCGCTTTTCATGCTCTCCTCTCATCATCATCATCATCATCATCATCATCATCATCATCATCATCACTATTGTTGTTTTTGTTAGTTCTTGTACGTATTCTGGTTTTTATTGTTATTTCTCCATTAGCTCTCGTCTTAGTCTTGATTGTTCTCTTCCTCCTCTTCCTCCTCTTCTTTTTCTTTTTCCTTCCTCCTCCTCTTTTTCTTCCTCTTCCTCTTCACCCAGCTGATAATATCACTTCCATTACCACCTTCGCCTT
>NC_059289.1:5940103-5965103 GCF_017591435.1 Portunus trituberculatus | reverse complement strand
CTACTACTACACCTACTATTTTTATTCATACCACTCCTACTACTACTACTACTACTACTACTACTACTACTACTACTACTATTACAACAACTACTATCACTGCTACTACTACAACTACTGCTGCTACTACTACTACTACTCCTACTCCTACTACTGCAGCTACTACTATTACTACTACTACTACTACTACTACAACCTCTACAACAACAACAACACTTCACACACACAAGGCTTGCATAAATAAGATACTTGAGAATCTGAGAAAAAAGTCCTAATTAAATATATCTACCTTACCACATGCTTACCTTCCCCTCCTTCCCTCCTTCCCTCCCTCTCTCCCTCTCCCTCCAACTCCCTTCCTCTCCCCTCCTTCTCTCCCCTCTTCTTCCTCCGCCTCGCTTCTCTTTCTGTTTTTTATTTCTTTTCTCAAACGAAGTTATATAATTTTTTCGTTGAATATATGAAAAAAAGGAGTCGAGGAGGTTAGGTGAGGGAGATGAATGAGGGAAAGAGGAAGAGTTGAGAGAAGGAGGAGGAGGAAAAGGAGAAGGGAAAGTAGGAGGAGGAGAAACTGCAGAGAATATGTACAGAAGGAAAGAGGAATAAATCAGATTTCAAGAAGATGTATTTGCTTTTAAACATGAGAGAAACAGGGCAGGACGAATGAAGGAGGAAGGAGCGGAGAAGAAAAGGAGAAGAATAGGAAGGAGCAAAGGAAGAAGAAAGATATACTGAAAGAAAGAGGAATAAATCAGAGTTCATGAAGATATATTTACGTTTAAATGCAAAATTATTAGCGAAAACAGGAGACAAACGGAGCAACAACGAAATGAAGGAGAGAGGAAACGAACAAGAGAAAGAAAAAAAAAGAAGGAAAGAAAAGAAAATGAATGAAAAGAACAGTTAGTCAGAAGATGGAAACACAAAAGCAGAAAATTATTAGCTGGAAGGAATGAAGGAGAGAGGGATGAGAGAAAGAGAAGAAGAAAGAAGAAGAAGAAGAAGAAGAAGAAAAAGACAAGCAGAGGAAAGAAAATATCGTGTATCAAGAATATAGACATACATTTAAACAAAGAAATATTACACGAAAATGAGAAGAACTGAGCAGAAACAAATGAAGAAGAGAGGAAGAAGAGGGGAAGGAGAGAAACAGGAAACGAGAAGAGGAGGAGGAAGAGGAGGAGGAAGAGGAGGAGTTGGAATTGGAGAAAGAGCACTTAACAAACAGTGTCTTGTCTTTAAAGTGCTGAATCAATGACAAACCATTTAACACTTGACGTGGCTGTTTGGAACTCTTATCTCCGTACCCGTTTAGGAGGACGAGGAAGAGGAGGAGGAGGAGGAGGAGGAGGAGGAGGAGGAAGAAGAAGAAGAAGAAGAAGAGGAGGAGGAGGAGGAGGAGGCGACGTAAGAGACAGCACGAGGATGGCAAAGATGTGAAAGATAAAATTGGGAAAGAGAACGAAATTTAAGAGCACTGAAAAGAAAATCAGGAGCATTAAATGAGAGAGAGAGAGAGAGAGAGAGAGAGAGAGAGAGAGAGAGAGAGAGAGAGAGAGAGAGAGAGAGAGAGAGAGAGAGAGAGAGAGAGAGAGAGAGAGAGAGAGAGAGAGAGAGAGAGAGAGAGAGAAAATAAAAGTGAAAGGAAGCACGAGGAATATTTTTGCATGCACTGCTCCGCCCACAAAGGAGTAATATTTGAGAAAGAAGAGATTGATGAGGAAGCGAGGAGGAGGAGAAGGAAAAAGAGGAAAAGGTTGTAGGTATGTTGGAAGATAGGTAGGAAGAGGAGGAAGAGGAGGAAGAGGAGAAGGCACGTGTGTAGGTTAGCGTTGCGAAGGTCGACGCTGGAGAGAAGAAGGGAAAGGAAAGGAGGAGAAAGAGGTAGAGGAGGAAGAGCTATAAGAAGAAGAGGAGGAGGAGGAGGAGGAGGAGGAGGAGGAGGAGGAGGAGGAAGAGGTGGTTGGGGGTTAGGGGGAGGGAAGAATATGAAAGAGAGAAGGTAACTTTGTGAGGAAAAAACGAAATTATCCTTAATGTAATATAAAGATAACGCTGCTTGAGAAGGAGGAAGAGGAGAAGGAGGAGGAGGAGGAAGAGGAAGAGAAGAAGGAGGAAGATGAGAAGGAAGAAGAGGAGGACGAGGAGGAAGAGAAAACGATGATTAAAAGAAAGGAAAAGAAAAAAAAACGAAGAAGAAAAAAAATAGGTACAAGAAAAAAAATGGAGAAATGAAGGAAGGACGAAAAAAAAACAAATAAGGAAATAAGGAAATGAAGAGGAAGAGGAAGGCAGGAGAAAAAAAAGATAGAGAGTGGCGGATGGGAAGAGGAGGAGAAATACGAAGAAGAGGAGGAGAAGGTGTCACTGAAGGAGGAGGAGGAGGAGGAGGAAGAGGAGGAGGAAGAGGGGGCGGAAGATGTGACGATGATGGAGTCTTTAGAAGAAGTATCGACGTCAACAAATGCGGTCGCTGTTCCCTCACTTGTCTCGCTCACACCAGCACGAAGAGAAGACCTGTTTTACCCCGCCCGCCCTGGGGAACCAAGGCGAGGAGGGCGGGAGACGGCGGGAGAGGCAGGGAGAGGCAGGGAAGAGAGAGAGAGAGGGAGAGGGAGAAGCTAGAGTCGAGGGGAGAGGTAGCTGAAGGGAAAAATCGTGGAAAAAAATCGTGTGTGTTCTTACTGTGTACTTTTGTTGATGTGTGTGTATTGTTTAGTGTTTTGTAGTAGTTTAGTCTCTTAATTACACAAGGTATGCTCTTATGTATACATGAGTCGAGATACGTTAAGTACATACATACATACATACATACATACACACACAGGGAATGCCACGTATAGGCCTACATGTTTCTGAGATGTTCCTTTGTATTTTCTGGTATATTCTTAGCTACACTTAGTACACACACACACACACACACACACACACACACACACACACACACACACACACACACACACACACACACACACACACACACACACACACACACACACACACACATTGGAGGGCGAAGTCATACATATACATACATTACAAACTCATTTTCGTGACTCATGCTGTAACTTTTGTCAGTTTCCATTACTCATTCCACACCTGCACACACTCCCATCCCTCATTGCACTCCTCCTCCTCCTCCTCCTTCTCCACCTCCTCCTCCTCCTCCTCCTCCTCAGCACCCGCCAGCCGCAGCCCCCAACACAAGATAATGCCCCTATTCCTCTCCAGAAATACCACACATGGGGATCGTTTGCTGCTCTTAATTTACAGTGTTAGACCTCTTGCTACAATGGTGGTGGTGGTGGTGGTGGTGGTGGTGGTGGTGGTGGTGCTGTTTTTTTTTCCTCTTTTTATTTTTTTTTATATTTCTTCTTCTCCTTTCTCTTTCTTCTCCCACTTTTGCAATTTCTATATTTTAACACGTGTCTATTTGTGTGTGTGTGTGTGTGTGTGTGTGTGTGTGTGTGTGTGTGTGTGTGTGTGTGTGTGTGTGTGTGTGTGTGTGTGTGTGTGTGTGTGTGTGTGTACGTGCGTGGGCAGGCGTGAGGGAAAGGAAATGCGTGCGTCAGTGTTCGTATTTCGCCGTGATTTGCAAGGTGCGTGGCTTACCCGATTATGGCGCGCCGCCTGATTGGTTTTTGCTCGCTGAGGAGGAGGAGGAGGAGGAGGAGGAGGAGGAGGAGGAGGAGGAAGAAAAGAGCAACCACCCACTAAAAGACTACTCGTACCCGTCCACCTACACACCCACACATGGAGGTAATAATACACCCTCACCTTCTTCTTCCACTCCTCCACTTCTCCACGTCTCCACCCACACGTTGAGATAATAATACATCGACTCTCTCTCTCTCTCTCTCTCTCTCTCTCTCTCTCTCTCTCTCTCTCTCTCTCTCTCTCTCTCTCTCTCTCTCTCTCTCTCTCTCTCTCTCTCTCTCTCTCTCTCTCTCTCTCTCTCTCTCTCTCTCTCTCTCTCTCTCTCTCTCTCTCTCTCTCTCTCTCTCTCTCTCTCTCTCTCTCTCTCTCTCTCTCTCTCTCTCTCTCTCTCTCTCTCTCTCTCTCTCTCTCTCTCTCTCTCTCTCTCTCTCTCTCTCTCTCTCTCTCTCTCTCTCTCTCTCTCTCTCTCTCTCTCTCTCTCTCTCTCTCTCTCTCTCTCTCTCTCTCTCTGATGTAATAATACTCCTTTACCTCCTCCTGCTGCCATCCGTCATCTCTCTCCGCCTCTTCATCACTAGAGAAGCAACACACACACACACATATACATACACACATATATACACACACACATTCCCTATCCTTTCTCTCCTCTCTGGCTTTTCCTTTCCCTCCCAGAACCTGAACTTAACCCAACCTAACTAAACACGCAGATATTTCTCAGCGCAACCTCACCACACTCACACTCACACTCACACTCAACACCCACAAACAAACACACTTTTACACCCTTTTGCTAAACGTGTCTTACATTCATACATCCTTTGCCATTAAACCTTACAGAAGCACCACCTCTCTCCCCTTCCCCCTTCCACCCCCTCCCATCCCCTCCCGCAGTGTCCCAACGACCCCAGAGGCACATTAGCGGTCGTCACCCTACCACACCGTCGTTTCCTGCCACAATATCCGGGATGGGACGACTCAGCCACGACACATCGGAAATTCCCCCTCTCGATAAGACCTGGGCGACGAGTGGCTCTGATGGCTTCCAGGGAGAGAGAGAGAGGGAGGGAGAGGGGAAGGGGTGCAGTTCTAGAAGGGGAGAAAGGACTGGTTGTGGGATGGAGGGCTTGGTATGTTGGTAGCATGGGAAGGATACAGAGAAAGAGAGAGAGAGAGAGAGAGGGGGGATGCAGATCAGGATGTGGAGAAAGATCTGGTTGGATGGAAGGATACAGTAAGAAAGGAAGGTTAGGAGTTGTGTTTAGAAGGCAAGAAGGATGAAAGGAGTAGAGAAAGGATATGTCTGTAGATAGCTAGGAGGGATGGAAGGAATAGGAAGGATACAGGAGGGAAGGAAGGAAGGTTTGAGGGAGTAGTTGATGAGAGAAGGAGAAGAAAAAAGATAGAGTTTAGTACTGGAGGTTGATGGAAGGAAGAGGAGGAAGAAAGGAAAGAATGAAGGAAGGAAAGAAGGAATGCTTGATGGGGAGGATCCTTCTCTTAAACTATACAGATTTTTGACATTCAGCTTACTATCCTTTATCTCTCAATTCAGATGAAACACTGTATCTTATCTTTCATTTTTTTTAAGGGCCAATAAATCAGTTGATGCTTGTCCTTTTTATTCCTTTGTATTCCTTTGCTTAGAAAGTGACGGAGGCAAAGAAGGAATAGACCAGAGATTGCAGGAGGATGGAAGGAAGAAAGGAAAAGTGGAAGAGAAATAGAGATGGAGAGTAGATATGGAAGAAAGCATATAAGAATGGAGAAAAACAATAAATAAATGAGTGAAAGGATAGAAAGAATACAAAAAAATTACAGAAACTCGATTAAGTGTATGGAAAAAGGGAGAGAAAGAGGAAGGAAGGGAGGGAAGGAAGGAGGAGGAGGAGAAATGGAGGAATGGAGGTCACGGCTGGAGGGAAGGAGGAGGGGAGAAGATGATCAAGATGGAGGGAAAGATTGAGCAAAGTTAGGTATTGGTAGTGATGGAGGGGGAGAAAATGAGGAAAGATAGAGATGGAGAGAATGATGGAAGGCGCAGATAGAGAGAATAAGGATCCATATTAACCAAGAAAAAATAGAGATTGAGAGAGAATGATGGAAGACAGAGATGGATGGAATAAAGGAAGACGAAGATTAAGGAAAGAGAAAAATGGATGTGGAGAGAATGAGGGAAAACAAATTGGAATAAGAAGGAAGAGAAAGAGAGAGAGAGAGAGAGAGAGAGAGAGAGAGAGAGAGAGAGAGAGAGAGAGAGAGAGAGAGAGAGAGAGAGAGAGAGAGAGAGAGAGAGAGAGAGAGAGAGAGAGAGAAGAGAGAGAGAGAGAGAGAGAGAAGAGAGAGAGAGAGAGAGAGAGAGAGAGAGAGAGAGAGAGGGCTAAACAATCAAAAGAGGTGGAGAGAGAGAGATGATGAGAGAGAGAGAGAGAGAGAGAGAGAGAGAGAGAGAGAGAGAGAGAGAGAGAGAGAGAGAGAGAGAGAGAGAGAGAGAGAGAGAAAGGGTGCATGCATGGAATCAGAGGGAGTAGATAGAAATGTACGGACGAAAGAGATAAAAGGAAAAGAATTGTATAAGTTTGCAGAAGAGAAGAGTTGGCTTTAGAGAGCGGATGAAGAGAGAGAAAGAGAGAGACAGAGAAAGACACAAAGAGAGAGTACGGAAACTAGAGGAAAGGGAAAGAGGGCAAGGGGAAAAAAGAGAGAAGACTGGAAGCTACATATGGAAACCGGAAAAGTATGTTAGTGAGAGAAGCGAGAGTTCTTGGAGGAAAAATATGCTGTCCTAGATCTTAGAAGTGTAGAAGGAGAAAGGGAGAGTGTTGTCTGCAGGAAGGCCGGGATGGGTAAGGGGAAACAAGGCAGGAAGGAAGATACAAATGTAATGATAACAAAAAGATATGTCTGTAGAGGAAAGATTAACAGAAAAATATGAAAGAAAGCAAAAGTTCAGTCCCATTTGGGAAAAAAATGTGATAGAGTGAATAATTCGAAGGAAAATGAAGGAAAGTAGATGCAAATAGAATGAATAAAAGAATAGAAGTGCTTGTAGAGGAAAGGAAAACAGGAAAGTAGGAAAGAAGGGAAACACTCAGAATGATGTTTAGAATGAATATAATGGAAGATCGAAGGATACTAAACAAATGAAGGAAAGGATGATAAGAAGATGTAAATAGATAAAAGAAAAAAGGGAGAACTGCATGTAGAGAAAGCAAAATAGAAAAAAAAGTAGGAAAGTAGGCAAAAAATTCAAAGACACAACTAGAAAGCAAGTGATGATACAGAATAAACGAACAAGCAAAACAAAAGAAGAAAACCAAATGAGAAAAGAAACACAAGAAAATGAATACAAACATGATAGAAAATAAAAGAAAAAAAACAAGAAAAAAATGAAATGCTGGACGTAAGATACAGAAAAAGGAGAATTAAAGGGAAGAAAACAAAGGATACAAATATGATAGAAAATAGAATATAGAAGTAATAGTTAATGGAGAGGGATAATTGGAGGGGTGGAATGCGTGGTGGAGGGAGTGGCGGTTAGATGGAGGAGTAGAGAGAGGGTGGAGGATAGGATAGGGGAAGCGTAGGGAAGGTAGAGGGAAGGGGAGAGGGAGGGGTGAGGTCACTAGGGAACCTTTTGTAACCTATAAAAGTGAGAGAGAGAGAGAGAGAGAGAGAGAGAGAGAGAGAGAGAAGGAGGTGAAGAGGATATGTATGTCTTGTAATGTTACGCCCACCCTTCTCTCTCTCTCTCTCTCTCTCTCTCTCTCTGCCCAATACTTTATTTCCTCCATACATACTCTTCGTGACTCCTCCTCCTCCTCCTCCTCCTCCTCCTCCTCCTCCTCCTCCTCCTCCTCCTCCTCCTCCTCCTCCTCCTCCTCCTCCTCCTCCTCCTCTTCCTCCTTCTCTTCCTTTTCGTCCTCCTCCACTCTTCTCATATTTACTATCTCCTGGAAAGTGCATTTACACTTGACCGGCTTCTCCCTTTCATTCGTCCTCCTCCTCTGCTCCTCTTCCCTTCCCTTCCTTCCCATCCTCTTCTTTCCTTCCCATCCTCTTCCTCCCTTCCCCTTTTGACCTCTGTGCCACTAAACAAAATATAGGACCAAAGTATGATTCCCCTCTCTCTCTCTCTCTCTCTCTCTCTCTCTCTCTCTCTCTCTCTCTCTGCTGTATTTGTGTGAGAACATAGCTGTCTTGACAAGGGTCAGTTTATCTCTCTCTCTCTCTCTCTCTCTCTCTCTCTCTCTCTCTCTCTCTCTCTCTCTCTCTCTCTCTCTCTCTCTCTCTCTCTCTCTCTCTCTCTCTCTCTCTCTCTCTCTCTCTCTCTCTCTCTCTCTCTCTCTCTCTCTCTCTCTCTCTCTCTCTCTCTCTCTCTCTCTCTCTCTCTCTCTCTCTCTCTCTCTCTCTCTCTCTCTCTCTCTCTCTCTCTCTCTCTCTCTCTCTCTCTCTCTCTCTCTCTCTCTCTCTCTCTCTCTCTCTCTCTCTCTCTCTCTCTCTCTCTCTCTCTCTCTCTCTCTCTCTCTCTCTCTCTCTCTCTCTCTCTCTCTCTCTCTCTCTCTCTCTCTCTCTCTCTCTCTCTCTCTCTCTCTCTCTCTCTCTCTCTCTCTCTCTCTCTCTCTCTCTCTCTCTCTCTCTCTCTCTCTCTCTCTCTCTCTCTCTCTCTCTCTCTCTCTCTCTCTCTCTCTCTCTCTCTCTCTCTCTCTCTCTCTCTAAGTCATTCCACTAATTTCTCTACCCTCTAAGGCCATATTTTTTCCTTCCCTCTGGTGCGTGGGAGAGGAGGAGGAATAGGAGGAGGAGGAGGAGGAGGAGGAGGAGGAGGAGGAGGAGGAGGAGAAGGAGGAAGGGAAAGAATAGAAGAAGGACGAGTGGGGTTAGGGGAAAGAAGGAAGGCAAGGAGTGTTATGGCTCTGTATGGTTGAGGAAGAAGGGAATATAGTCTCTCGTATATGTGCACATAAGGCTGAAAATATCCCTAGCTGTTTTTTATATTTTGTTTTTGGCATTGTATATTCATGTGTGTGTGTGTGTGTGTGTGTGTGTGTGTGTGTGTGTGTTACGGGTGAACAGCAGGCACATATGTAGCGAGTATATCTTCTTCCTCCTTTAAGTTTTTTCGTGTTAGAATGCACAAAGAAAAAACAGAAAAGTTTGCCCTGTCATTAGGAGAAAATGGGAAGCAGAAAAGAGCACAATACCAGAGCTTTTGCCGCGATAAGACGCACGTTTTCTCTTGTTCCGCCTGGTAAACAAAGCAGGAGAAAACGGAAAGGGGAGAGGGATGCTGCAACTCTCTCTCTCTCTCTCTCTCTCTCTCTCTCTCTCTCTCTCTCTCTCTAGTGGGAGGAGGAAAGAGGTTGGGAAGGGAAGTTACTTGAGGGAGTCGCACCGTAACAGAAGACATTTGTTCCCCTCCTCCATCTCTCGCTTTTGCTCCTTGTCCTCCTCTTCCTCCTCCGTCTTCTGTTTCTCTTCCTCCTCCTCTTTCTCCTCTTCATCCTTCTCCTTTATCTCCTCTTTTCCCTTGTTCTATCTTCCATTTTTCTCTCTCTTTTTTCTGTTGCTGATATTGCTTTGTTTTAGTTATTATCTGCATGTCCTGTCTGTATTTTTTCCTTTATTTATGTTTATCTCTTTTTCCCTTCCTTTTTTTTTTCTTTATTTCCTTGTTTTTCTTGTCTGAAGTTACCATCTTCCTTATTCATTTAATTTCTTTCCTTTCTTTCCTCCTCTTATTCCCGTCCTATTCCTCCTTTTTTTTCCTCTCCCTACTAAATTTCCTCTCACTTTCAATCATCATAGAATGTTTTTTAGTACTGCAACCATTCCTCCTCTTCCTCCTCTTCCTTCTCCTCCTCCTCCTCCTCCTCCTACTCCTTGTGCTCGTCTTCCTCTTACTCCTCCTCCGCCTTGCAGCCTTTGAGGTCAACCAGATGGAATTGTTTTCTTTTGTATCTGCACGACGCTTTTATTGGGCCATTGTTTTGTGAGACACGCGGCGAGAGGGAAGCGGCACATCCCCCCGGGCACACCACCTGCTCTCCTGTGTGCCTCTGTGTGCCGCCTGAGTGTTTGTGTGTGTTTCCGTGTGTTTCTTGTGTTTCTATATGGGTTTATGTATGTATTTCTCTCTCTCTCTCTCTCTCTCTCTCTCTCTCTCTCTCTCTCTCTCTCTCTCTCTCTCTCTCTCTCTCTCTCTCTCTCTCTCTCTCTCTCTCTCTCTCTCTCTCTCTCTCTGTGTGTGTGTGTGTGTGTGTGTGCTTTGTGAGTTACCTGTGTTAATTGCTTTACCTGTGTGTGTCTCTGTGTGATACCTGAATGTATGTGTGTGTTTCTGTGTGTGTTACTTGTGTTTCTACATGAATTTATGTATGTATTTCTGTGCCCCTGCTTGTGTGTGTGTTTGTGTGTGTGTGTGTGTGTGTGTGTGTGTGTGTGTGTGTGTGTGTGTGTGTGTGTGTGTGTGTGTGTGTGTGTTACCTGAGTTTTACCTGTGCGTCCGTGCTACCTGTTATCATTTATCTGTGTCTTTATGTTTGTTTTGTTTTACCATCAATTCCCCTGTGTTCTGGATGTCTTTAATGCATTTCTACCAAGTTAAGAGTGATGCTTTCCGTTATCAGTGGTGTTAATCTATTTATTGCATTCAGATTCTATTGAGTGTGGTGTGATTCAATGGTAAGGGATTTGGCGAAGGTTTTGGAAGCTTCTACTGAATGGATTCATTTGTGTGTGTGTGTGTGTGTGTGTGTGTGTGTGTGTGTGTGTGTGTGTGTGTGTGTGTGTGTGTGTTAAAAGGAAGTTGATTTTGTGTTTGAGAGTAAATTGTCTAGCATTTTGTCAATCTTTTTTTGTGTTTTCCATTTTTTTAGTTTATTTTCTTCTTTTTTTCTTTTCAATTTCTTTTTTTGTTTTTTCTTAATTCCAGTTGTGTATTGTCTTTTTTTTGTATTGGTACGTGATTGATTACTGCGTGCCTTTGGTTCATTTTGTGTGTGTGTGTGTGTGTGTGTGTGTGTGTGTGTGTGTGTGTGTGTGTGTGTGTGTGTTGGTTTTCATTATTAGGATTTCGCTTCCGTCTTCTTTCCTCACTATAGTCTTTATCTATTTTTTTTTTAGTTTTCTTCTTAACCTTCTTTTCCTTATTTTTTATTCATTCTTTTCTAATCCTTTTACTCAAGTGGTAAAACATTTTGATTATACTTCGAGGTGTGAGCAATGAGTGAATTCTTTTTTTATCCTCATTTACTTTCTATGGAGTGACTTAAACATCATAAAGAGAAAAATGATAATACCTTGATTCTTTTCTGCCCATCATTGTAATCAAGTTTTATTGTATATTGATCTGTATTCATTAGTTTGCCATGGATGATATTAGTGTTCTTTTTTTCAAGTATATCTAAGAGGAATTTTGATATTTTTAGAGGTGTAATAAGGATAACTTGTTTTACGTTTTCTAATTTGCGATGAAAGACTGTTTTCGTAATCAAGTTTCCTTCATTAAGTGGGTATTTCTTTTTTTTTTAATCTTCATAGTCATATAAATTTTCTCTTTTTTTTTAACTCTCCATCTTAATTTGCATTCAGTGTTTTCTTTTTCTTTTTCTTTTTTTTTGTAGTCTGCTAAGTTTAAACTCTTCAGAACTACTTTTTTTTTATTTTCGGGAATTGTATAATTTTTTTACCCACCGATTTCATTTGCATTCTGTTTTTTTCGTCTTCATCTACTAAGTTAAGAAATTCTTTACCGAGCACTTCTCAAACATTTCTTAACTCACTACTTTCCTTTGCATTTTATTTTCCGCCTATCACATTCTAGAACACCTTAACAACATGATGATTAGGAATGATATACTTTCTCTGTTATACTTTTCCTTACTTCACAATGACACCGTTTCCCTCAAGAACAGTATACATTTCTTCAACGCAGCATTTTCGTTTGTATTCTATTTTTCTTTCTGCGTCTATTAAGTTGGGAAGTTCGTCATAGTCACGTGTGGCCTCGCTTCTGGCCCGCATCAGCCGCTCCACCCTCGAATACCAAGTGACTCTCGCCTCGTCGCCCCGCCTCTCCCCTCTGCCCCGCCACTGCCCCGCCCCTGCCACGCCACAGCCCCGTTACCGCCCCGACCCTTTCAGTTCATCCATCTCGCCTGCCTCTCTTTGTCCACCTTCCCCCTCCTCCCTCCGCTCCGCCAGTCATTTACTCCTATTTATATTCACTTTTCTTTGCAGACTTTTTCCATGCAGTTTTTTTTTCATTTCCTGTTTTTGACGTGTTTTGTTATTTGTTTTGAGTTTTTTTTGTCTTGTTGCTGTTTGTTGTAATTGTTTTGTTGTTGAAGTCATTACTATTTTAGAAACGTTTGTGTGTGTGTGTGTGTGTGTGTGTGTGTGTGTGTGTGTGTGTGTGTGTGTGTGTGTGTGTGTGTGTAAAAACAACGTAACGAATGAAAAGAAAGGTAGGAAAAATCAGACAAAATAAGATGAAGCTATAGAAAAATCACAATCTTCTACATTTACTTTCTTACCTTTTTGCCTCTCCTTATTTTTTTTCGGGAGTTTCTTTTTGAGGATTCTACCGCCACTCCTAATTACTGCCCCCTCAGGGAAAGGCGGAGTTGAAGAGTTCCAGGAGGGTGAGACCAATTAAGTCCCGCAGCTGTACTGATACTGGGCTGCTGAAGGAATCATTAGGGAAGCGAGGGAAAGTATAAAGTAGTTATTCCTATACTAGACGATTCTTCTGTGTCGTATCACGCATTCTTTTAATACTTTCCACTGGAGGTTATTTGGGTTTTTCAAGGGAAATTTAATGGTTGTATAGGTCATTCAAATTTGATTATAAATTTTAGTGTAAGAAAGGCATATAAAGTAGTTTGTTATTTCTATTTTAGTGGAAGTGATTTGGGTTTTCAAAGGAGAATTAATGGTCTTAGAGATAATTTAACTAGGATTCTAAGCAGTCGGTGAAGAAAAAAAGAATATAAGTATACGGGCCAATGCACCGGACTTCACTACCACCACCACCACTACCTCGACTGCCGCTATCACCACAACTACCACCGCCGCCACCACCACCGCCGCCGCCGCCACCACAGTACCCATAAACACTACATTGTTTTACGGCGTATCAGCAAGAACGACATTAACGACACTCTGTCACCTGAAAGCCTGTGGTGGAGGGTTTTTACGAGAGAGAGAGAGAGAGAGAGAGAGAGAGAGAGAGAGAGAGAGAGAGAGAGAGAGAGAGAGAGCCAGAGAGAGCCAGTGGGAGCCAGATGCTGTGAGAAATGTTGCCAATATCGCGAGAGACCTGCTGGCCGTCATTAATTCGGGGACTCATAAAAGATAGGGATTTGGTGAAGAAGTATTGAAGTTTTGTCAGCGTCATCCCAACCAGAGAAAACGTGGCGAGGGAAAAAAGATAGAAAAATAATGAACTTTACCTCCAAGTCATTTTTCTACGAGTATTGGGGATTAGGTAGTCTTTCCTTCCTGCTGGCCTGTTTGTCCTTCCCTCATGTCCCACAGTACGAGAGAGGAAAGGGGGGAAGGTAAGATTAAGTCAGGAAGCTTCACTCTTTCCTCTGGCGTGTCGAGTAAGGTGGCGGAGCTCTGGGATTTCAAGGTGTGGGTGTGTTACGTGTGTGTGTGTGTGTGTGTGTGTGTGTGTGTGTGTGTGTGTGTGTGTGTGTGTGTGTGTGTGTGTGTGTGTGTGTGTGTGTGTGTGTGTGTGTGTGTGTATGTGTTTGTATGTGTGGGTGGGTGGGTGGGCTGGTGGGTGTGGGTGAGTGTCAGTAGGTGTGTAAGTTGTTGTTGTTGTTGTTGTTGTTGTTGTTGTTGCTGTTGTTGTTGTTGTTGTTGTGTCAGTGTCCAACTCGTGTATTTCTTTTTTTTTATGTTTACTTGTTGTCTTTGTCATAATTTTTTTCCTCAACTCATTTTTGTTCGTTTCTTTTTTTTTTCCTTCTCTTTTATCTTGTTCTTGTTTTCTTCCTCCTCCTCTTCCTTCTTATTATTTTTTGCTTCTTCTTCTACTTATTCTTACTTTTTTTTTCTTCATCATTATCATCATCATCATCTTCTTCTTCTTCTTCTTCTTCTTCTTCTTCTTCTTCTTCTTCTGATCGAATGTGTCTGTGTTTTGTGAGTTCAGGTTGTCTATGGCTGCTTTTATCATTGTTGTTAGCACTGTCGTCATTGTCACCGCCATTACTATGAACATCACGTATTCTCTTAATGAAAGCTTCCACAGGCGGAAACGGTATTAACATGAAAACACTAATTCATGCATTATTAATTCTATTGCTACTACTACTGCTACTACTTCTACTACTCCTTCTTCTCCTCCTACTACTGTTACGACTATTACTACGGCTAGTACTACTACATCAACAACAACAACAACAACACAACAACACCACCAACAACAACAACGACAACAACAACTACTACTACTACTACTACTACTACGTACTATTACCATACCATCACCACCACCCCCACAACTATTACTACTACTACATGACCATCACCACCACCACCACCACCACCATCACCACCACCACCACCACCACCACCATCAACACCACCACCACCACCTCCCTCATTATCACGCGTGCCCGGGATGGTGTCTGGGTCGAGGACGTCCCTGACAAGAGAAGGTTAGCGGCTCCTCCCGGCCTCTGACACACTGGCGCCTTTGTTCAGCTTCCTCTGCGCCTCCTCCACGCCTCCTCCAGCCTCCACAAATGTATAATGAAGGCCTTTGAGGAGGTGGAGAGAGTGGTGGAGTGGTGGGGATGGCCTGGGTAGTGGTAGTAGTGGTGGTAATGGTGCAGGGGATGTGTTGGGTTCAAGTGGTACAGTGGTGGTGGTAGTGGTGGTACTGGTGGTGGTGGTGACTGTGGTGAAGGTTGAGGAGAAGGCTGGTAGTGGTGGTGGTGGTGGTGCGGTGATCGTTGGCCTTCGTGGGGTTTGCTGTGGTGTGGTTTGTGGTACCGGTTGTGGTGGTGATAATGGTGGTTGTGGTGGTGCCAGAAGGGTTAACAGTATAGCAGTGGTAGTGGTAACAGTTGTAGTAGTAGAAATAATAAAAGCAGTAGCAGTAGTAGAAAAAGTGATAAATTAGATTAAGTTAGGTTAGAGTTTTCTTTTAGTACGTAATAGTAGAGTTATTTATGAACCAGTGACAGAAGAAGCAGTAGTAGTAGTAGTAGTAGTAGTAGTAGTAGTAGTAGTAGTAGTAGAATCAGTAACAATAGCAGCAGTCGTTGTGGTGGCGGTAGCGGCAATAACAATGTCCTGCTCTGAAAAGAAAGTCAGGCACACTACGTCGCTTTCTATTGGCTGATTGACATACGAGGAGGCGGCCACTATTCACCAGCCAATAGCAAACGGCCATTCCGTCTGTGCCAGCCAACCACCGCCCTCCATTACTCTCCCACTGGTAGTTGTCCATCCTTTTGTCATTATTGTTTCGCGAAGGAGGAAAGAAAGGGATTAGATGGGCCACTGTGTCTTATGAGGCTCTAATGAAACCTGGAATGGCTCCTTTTTATTTCCCTATTTCTTTTTTTTCCAATCTTACCTGAGATATTGGGATTGAGTGATATTTGAGGAGGGAATTCACTGCTGCTGCTGCTGGTACTATTGCTGCTGCTAGTACTACTACTACTACTACCACTACTACTACTCACTACTACTACTACTACTACTACTACTACTACTACTACTACTACTACTACTACTACTACTGCTACTTGGCCTAATGATAATGATAATAATGAACATAAACACCAACTAGAAAAAAGTTATCAGATTCATTGTCATTTTCTGGTAAAGACATTATTTTCTATAGTTATTGTAGCTTAAAGAAACCCGAAACTACTACTACTACTACTACTACAACTACTACTACTACTACTACTACTACTACTCCTTTCAATACACTCATTCTTCCCTTGAAATGAGAAGACCGAGAGGTGAGACACTTCCACCGTCACAGTATTCTTAGAAAAACGTCGCATTCGTACAACAGTAAATTGTTTATGGAGATCTGAAGGTTCATCCAAGTGTAAGAGACCCAAGTCATAGAAGTGAGAGAGGGAAGCTGCCAAGAATACTGGTGGAGGGAGGGAATGAAGGAGGGGAAGATGGTGATGATGGTAGCGTGGTGGTGGTGGTGGCGGTGGTGGAGGTGGTTGGCTGGGGTCTGTCGATAGCTTTCCTCTTAACGTCTCACTCTTATATTCTTTTGTGGTCCTGGATGCTGTGGCGACTGCGGTGTGACTTGATGGTAACTGGGGCGAGTGTATATGTAAGGGGTGCGGAGGACATCTTGTGGTGTTTGTGTGATGGTCAGTGCTGTGTTTTGAAGAGCTTTTCTTGGGTTTTTACTTGCTTTCGTTGTATGGACGTATAAACAGAGAAATGCAAGTTTAAATATTTGTATTGGAGATATTGTGTGATTAGTGGTGTATTTTTATGTATTTTTCTTAGTTTCTTCCTGTTTTCGTTTGCTTTCGTGGCTTGGATACCAATATTAGTGCATGTTTTTAAAGACCCATACGTTTTAACTCATGGCTTGATACTTGGTGGTGTCTGATAGCTCTCATAATGAATTTTACTTAAATCCTCTCTTTTTAACGTTATTTGGATGCTGATAGTGACATACATCTTTAAATAAGCATAGGGAAGATCTTATGGAGTGGTAGTTCAAGCTTTCTGATGGTTAACTTGGAGAATCTTACTATAATTTCCTCTTCTTTCTTTTATCTATTCACTGTGGGACTTAACGTATGATTCCAAATACTATACAGTGCAGTGGAGACATCCCGTGGTATGGTGGGCGGCAATGTCTCTCGTTTACATTCTTGTAGTTCTTTACATGTATTTTTCTTTTGTTTCCGTTGTTTAGACGTCGAGGAAATTGGTATATAACGGTGAATAAGGTGCTATAGAGGGCAGCTCGTGCGTGAACTAAATTGTTTGGCAACTTGCTCAAGTGTAAAATGACCTCTGACAAAGATTATCCACAAGGAAGGACCGCTCGTGTTTGAGAGCCGGTGGACCTGTGTCTTGTGTTGGGTGAACGCATCCGCTCACTCAGATACAGACTTGGGGCATTACAGAACACTGCTTCCTCCAACAGAGAGAGATAGATAGATAGATAGATAGATAGATAGATAGAGAGAGAGAGAGAGAGAGAGAGAGAGAGAGAGAGAGAGAGAGAGAGAGAGAGAGAGAGAGAGAGAGAGAGAGAGAGAGAGAGAGAGAGAGAGAGAGAGAGAGAGAGAGAGAGAGAGAGAGAGAGAGAGAGAGAGAGAGAGAGAGAGAGAGAGAGAGAGAGAGAGAGAGATTGAGAGAGAGAGAGAGAGAGAGAGAGAGAGAGAGAGAGAGATGGAAGTTTGTTCATTGTTGTTAAAAGAAAGTTCACTGATTCAGATAGAGTTAGAACATTACAGAACACCACTTCCTACATCCAAGAGAGAGAGAGAGAGAGAGAGAGAGAGAGAGAGAGAGAGAGAGAGAGAGAGAGAGAGAGAGAGATGTTTTGTTCATTCCTAACCGCGCTCTGCTACAGGAAAAACTAAAGGCGGAACAAACATACAAACGTTCACTAAGATTCCTCACATCGCTGCAAACATAAGCCAGGTACTCTTCTATAAATCAGCTGAGACAAGGCTGTCATGTCACCGTGGCCCGCCAGTAGCATCTGTGGCAGCACCCACTGATATATGGCGTCACAGCGAGGCCTGATAGCCTGAAGCTATTTCTATTTCTTAAGCAGTGTTGTGTTGTAAATCAGAGCATGGCGATCCCTCGTAGCTGTAGACATAGACGTACTTGTTCCATTCAATACGTTCCTTGTTAAATTTTCATGGGGACAATTCACAATTCAGTCAGTACGAGTATAAGACATTTACAAGCAATACACTCATTTATATTCAAGGTAATGTTATATAAATGCACGACCAGTTGTGTCAGAGCGATGCATATACTTGATCACAGTGTGCGAAAGGTACAGCCTGTTATGTTTGTGTTGAGTGTGAGAGTCGATGCTCTTTACAACGCACACTCACCACTAATGACTGTCCTTTATAATGAAGAGTAAAGCAAGGCACACGAGGATCTCCACAGTGATCAGAACGAGGGAAGTGTCATTGTGGCACCTTCAGGCGTCCTCTGGGGACTCCTTCTGGTACGTCGCGCCCTTGAGGAGAAAGAGGAAGAGGAGGAAAAGGAGGGGTGGGAGGAGGAGGAGGAGGAGGAGGAGGAGGAGGAGGAGGAGGAGGAGGAGGAGGGTGACTTAGGATTTGTCAAGGGCGATTCGAAACCTTTCCCTTAGGACATGTGTGTGTGTGTGTGTGTGTGTGTGTGTGTGTGTGTGTGTGTGTGTGTGTGTGTGTGTGTGTGTGTGTGTGTGTGTGTGTGTGTGTGTGTGTGTGTGTGTGTGTGTGTGTGTGTGTGTGTGTGTGTGTGTGTGTGTGTGTGTGTGTGTGTGTGTATGTGTGTGTGTGTCTGTGTCTGGCTGCGTGCGTGCATGTGATAACATTATGCCGAGACCTAAATGTGGAAAGCAGGAAGATGCGGATGACTTGAATTGTACCATAATGAAATACAATGTGTAGTGAATTAAATAGAATATGATTACTACAAGGACAAGGACGAGGAAGAGAAGGAGGATGGGGAAGAAGAAGAGGATGAGGAGAATGAGGAAGAGAATTGATGAATAAGAAGCGGAAGAGAAGGAGGAGGAAGGAGGTTATTTAGAAGGAGCTGGAAGAGAATGAGAACAGAAGAGAAGGAGAAGGAAGAGAAAGAAGACAGGCGAAGGCGGAATAAGGTGAAGTTATGGAAGAGAAGCAAGAACAAAATGAAGACAACAGGAGGAAGAGGATGAGACGCAGAGAGGAGGAGGAGGAGGAGGAGGAGGAGGAGGAGGAGGAGGAGGAGGAGGAGGAGGAAGAGGCTGTAGATGACAGGTGCCTGCAGAATCTATAAGGCTATGCACACTCAGAGAGAGGAGAGAGAGGAGAGAGAGAGAGAGAGAGAGAGAGAGAGAGAGAGAGAGAGAGAGAGAGAGAGAGAGAGAGAGAGAGAGAGAGAGAGAGAGAGAGAAGGAGAGGGAGAGAGAGAGGGAGAGTCACAAGGACACACCTCAGTTACAAGATGAGGCTGGAAACTCATTAAAGTTTACAAGTTTACCTGGAGCTGTGGATGACCTAAAAATGTTTCTCGGCTTGCATGTGTGTGTGTGTGTGTGTGTGTGTGTGTGTGTGTGTGTGTGTGTGTGTGTGTGTGTGTGTTTATGCATGGTTCTCTCTCTCTCTCTCTCTCTCTCTCTCTCTCTCTCTCTCTCTCTCTCTCTCTCTCTCTCTCTCTCTCTCTCTCTCTCTCTCTCTCTCTCTCTCTCTCTCTCTCTCTCTCTCACTTTTCAAAACTCACAAAATCGTCACTTAGCATTTATACATATCGATTGTGAAAATGCAAATGAGAGAGAGAGAGAGAGAGAGAGAGAGAGAGAGAGAGAGAGAGAGAGAGAGAGAGAGAGAGAGAGAGAGAGAAGCATCACACCTTTAACACTGTATAACCTGACCCGGGCACCATCGAACCCTCCCTCTCACACTCTCCCTCTATCCCACCCATCTACACTCTACCCACCCTCTCCCTCCCTTCACTCCGTCTCTGAGCACACAATTCTGCTTTAGTTGGGTTCTGATTCTATTTTAATCCCTCAGGTCGGGTAGCGATGCGTCTGAGCCAGGTGTATGCAGAAGGGAGGAGGGAAGGGGAGAGAGTGAGGGGAGGAAAGGTGAGAAGTAAGCTGAAGGAACACAAGGGAACTCAAAGGAAGGGAAGTCAGTAATTATGTGTTTTGGTGTTTTTTTTATAGAGAGATTTAAAACGATTATTAAAGCAGGTTATGTATGGGCTGACAGGTCGTAACAAGTAGATGTGTTTTTGTAAAGGAAATGTCACGTGTAGGCTTGATAATTTCTTGTATCTTTCTTTTATTTATCATTTTCTTAAGCCTTCAAGTAATAAGTTAGCTAGCATTGTATTTTCTATTGCAAGGTGGAGGAATACAAGGGAACTCAAAGGAAGGGAAGGGAAGGGAAGGATTTGGTTATAAGGTAGGATGTTGAATGGAATGGAGTCAGTAATAAGGTGTTTTGATGCTTTCTATGGGGAGATTTTTAAAGAGGATTAGATGAAATAAGAGATGCGCATCACAGGTGGTATTGTTTGTCTGTTCTGAAGTCGCTCCCGGGTTCAAAACATATCGTAGCTTATTGATGATATAATTGTTTTTATGGGAATAATACTTGTTTTCTGTTGATCACACACTTATCACAAGGATAGCTTACGGTTTGCCTCAAGATCTGACAACCACTCTTTCCTCCAGGACACTATTTAGATCGAGACTCAGGAGCCACTTTAGAGTAGACAGACTATAATATTTAGACGTGTTTTGTAAAAGTAATAACACGTGTGGATCTCATAATTTCTTGTATCTTCCTTCTATTTATCATGTTCTTAAACCTTCAAGCGATAAGTTAGCTAGCATTGTATTTTCTATTACCTTATCTTAACTATCTATTAGTTCACAGCCTGTAATGGAGGTTATAAGAGATTTTCATGAGTCTATAGATTACTTTTCAGTGGTCATTTATCTCTAATGCATGAAAAAAAGAAAGAAAAACACGAACAGTCGACAGAATCACTATGAGAGGCGAGAGTAGTTAAAAATATGGTTTACAATTTGTGATATAAGGAGGGGGAGGTGAAGGAGGAGGAGGAGGAGGAGGAGGAGGAGGAGGAGGAGGAGGAGGAGGAGGAGGAGGAGGAGGAGGAGGAGGAGGAGGAGGAGGAACAAAAGGTGGAGAGGTAAGGTGAAAATAAGTCGCATGAAGGTGATGTTTTGAGATTCTAACTCCTTCCCTTCCCTCTCTCTCTCTCTCTCTCTCTCTCTCTCTCTCTCTCTCTCTCTCTCTCTCTCTCTGTCAGATCATCGAATTTTGCTTTTTTTGTGCTCTATATCTTTCTCTCCCTTTATCCGTCTCTCTTTCTCTCCCTCACTCCCTTCCCCCTCTCCCTCACCTCTTCCCCTCATCCATCCAATCCTTTCTTCCCTCTCCCGTCCTCACAAACGTGTCACAAAGTCTGCTGAGAGAGAGAGAGAGAGAGAGAGAGAGAGAGAGAGAGAGAGAGAGAGAGAGAGAGAGAGAGAGAGAGAGAGAGAGAGAGAGAGAGAGAGAGAGAGAGAGAGAGAGAGAGAGAGAGAAATCGGATTATCTTGCTTTTATCTCGTACCTTTTCTTTCTCGGTAAATATATTCTCTCTCTCTCTCTCTCTCTCTCTCTCTCTCTCTCTCTCTTATATTAAATCAGTATAAAAATATTCACCTTATGATTCCTGTCAAATTCTAATTCTTTTCCAATATTTTTTTCCATTAACGCCTTCAGAGAGAGAGAGAGAGAGAGAGAGAGAGAGAGAGAGAGAGAGAGAGGGGGAGAGAGAGGTATTTCTATCTATAGAGTACTTTTCTTTCCTCATATTCTCTCTCTCTCTCTCTCTCTCTCTCTCTCTCTCTCTCTCTCTCTCTCTCATCTTGCTCCTTTATATAACACTGTAATGTTTGTGTATCTGAGTACCAGAGAGAGAGAGAGAGAGAGAGAGAGAGAGAGAGAGAGAGAGAGAGAGAGAGAGAGAGAGAGAGAGAGAGAGAGAGAGAGCAGCTTTCATTGCTAAGTTTATTTATGTGTTTACGCTGCCAGCCATTTTTGTATGTACGTGTGTATGTATGTATGTGTGTATGTGTTGTATGTGTGTGTGTATGGTTTTTGTGAGGTGAGTCGTGTACACTTTTAGAGATTTTGTGTGTATAGAAGAGTCAGCTAGGGAGGAATTTTCAGCGTTTCATAAAGCCATGATAAAAAAGACTATGGCGAGAGAAAAGAAAGATCAGGAGGAGGAGGAGGAGGAGGAGGAGGAGAAGAAGAAAGAAGAGGAAGAGGAAGAGGAGGAGGACGAGGAAAAGAAGGAGCAAGAGGAAGAAAAGAGGTGTAGGAAGAAGAGGAGGAGGAGAAGGAAGAGGAGGAAAAGGAAGAGGAAGAGGAAAAAAATGGAGGAGGAGGAGGAGGAGGAGGAGGAGGAGGCGGTGGAGGTAGGTTGAGTTGAGAAGACGGAGGAAGAAAAAGAGGAAAGGGAAGTAAAGAAGAGAAAAGATTAATTATGTAAAAGGGAAAGAGGAGACGAGAGAAGAAGGAAAAATCGATTGAGATGAAGGAAAGGAAAAAGACAAATAAGAAAAGAAACCAGCGAAAAAGAGAAAAAGAAATAAGAAAAGAGAAAAAAAGAATAAGAAAGAGATGAGAAGAAAGGAATAAACCGAGAAATGAGAAAGAAGAGGAAGAATGAGTAAGATGATAAAAGAAAGGGAAAAAAAAGAAGTGAAGCGAAAACAAACTTGGTGTGTTTACCTTTGAGCACCTGTCCGGATGAAGGGAAAGGTTGGGCAGAGGGGAGGGGAGGAGAGGAGGGCAGAGGGGAGAAGGGAGAGATAGAGAGAGAGAGAGAGGAGAGGTGAGAGGGAGGAGTGGATCTGGCAACAGTGTGCAGCGAGGTGTGTGGCCGCCCCTGTCTGTTGGTGTACTGGTGTTGGGATTGTTGCTGCTCGTGTCTGTGTGTTGGTGGTGGTAGTGGTGGCGGTGGTGGTCGTGTTGTTTTTAGCTGTAGTGTGGTGGTAATGTTTTTTTATTGTTGTTTTTATTACTACTTCTTCTACTACTACTACTACTACTACTACTACTACTACTACTACTACGACTATTGGTATTAAAACTACTACTAAAACTACCACTATTAAACCACTACTGCCACACTGCTGCACCACTACAACAACAACAACAAGAACAACAATAACAACAACAACAACAACAACTACTACTACTACTACTACTACTACTACTACTACTACTACCACCACCACCACCACCACCACCACCACCACCACCACCACCACCACCACTACTACTACTACTACTACTACTACTACTACTACTACTACTACTACTACTACTACTACTACTACTGTGATCTGCGTATAAATGTTTCTGCAATAACTTTTTTAATCGATGGTTCAGCCCACATGAATGTAGCACGGTGGACACATTGACACACACACACACACACACACACACACACACACACACACACACACACACACACACACACACACACACACACACACACACACACAGGCAGGCAGGGTTGCGTGGGCTAGGTGATCTAATTACACTGCTGCAGCGATGACTACACTATTGACCCCTGCAGCTCCGCGCCACTCTTGACCTGACCCGCTCTGCCCTTACTGCCGCCTAACCTAACTTTACCTGACCTACCCTAACCTACCCCAGCCTAGCCTAACCTAACCTAACAAGACCTGACAATCCTGACCTATCTTAGTTTAACCTTAGCTAACTCGGCTTATCACCTAACCCAAACTGGCCTAGTATAACCTAACTTGACCTAACCTAACCTAACTTGACCTCTTCAGTACCATGACACGTTTCCATATTCATTGTGCTTACTATCTGGTGGTTTTATACAGCTTCAGATACTTATGTGGGGGATTAAAATAGTGAAAGACTCTGGCCATTAATCTTCTGACCTCCATAGATCCTTCTAATGTCAATGAAATCGTCTAATCACACCTAAACTCGTGGTAAAAGGGCGTCCCAGTACTGAAGAGGTTAAGGCAAGATAACCTAGTGTAAACAATTCTCATTTAGCCTAACTTGCCAAACCTGACCGTAATATTACAGACCTACACTAATATAGCATAATTTCATTATATTAATTAACCTATCCTAACCTAACCTAAATAAAGTAAGCCTAACCTCACCCATCCTTACCTCATTTCTAGTCTAACCCAACCTAACCCAACCACAGCAATCTAAACTTTACTCATCCTAAGCTCACCTCATCTACCCCAACCTCACTTCTCGCAGCGTCACCTCAGCAAATCTAGCTTAACATTACTAGGCTTTTTGTGTAATCCTGACAGATGGTAAAAGCCTGACCTTCGTTTCATGACTTTCCTGCACCGTATGACCTCGTGAGATATTTTCTGGAGGAGGAGGAGGAGGAGGAGGAGGAGGAGGAGGAGGAGGAGGAGGAGGAGGAGGAGAGGGAGGAGGAGAGAAAAAAAGGCATTAGGAGTAACGACCAAGTGAACTGACCTCCATATTATCTCTTTCTGGCCTCGATTTGGGGAAGATTTAAGGTTCTTTCTCCAATTTCAAGATGGTATCTGGAAGGAAAACTCTCTCTCTCTCTCCCCCCCTCTCTCTCTCTCTCTCTCTCTCTCTCTCTCTCTCTCTCTCTCTCTCTCTCTCTCTCTCTCTCTCTCTCTCTCTCTCTCTCTCTCTCTCTCTCTCTCTCTCTCTCTCTCTCTCTCTCCTCTCTCTCTCTCTCTCTCTCTCTCTCTCTCTCTCTCTCTCTCTCTCTCTCTCTCTCTCTCTCTCTCTCTCTCTCTCTCTCTCTCTCTCTCTCTCTCTCTCTCTCTCTCTCTCTCTCTCTCTCTCTCTCTCTCTCTCTCTCTCTCTCTCTCTCTCTCTCTCTCTCTCTCTCTCTCTCTCTCTCTCTCTCTCTCTCTCTCTCTCTCTCTCTCTCTCTCTCTCTCTCTCTCTCTCTCTCTCTCTCTCTCTCTCTCTCTCTCTCTCTCTCTCTCTCTCTCTCTCTCTCTCTCTCTCTCTCTCTCTCTCTCTCTCTCTCTCTCTCTCTCTCTCTCTCTCTCTCCTCTCTCTCTCTCTCTCTCTCTCTCTCTCTCTCTCTCTCTCTCTCTCTCTCTCTCTCTCTCTCTCTCTCTCTCTCTCTCTCTCTCTCTCTCTCTCTCTCTCTCTCTCTCTCTCTCTCTCTCTCTCTCTCTCTCTCTCTCTCTCTCTCTCTCTCTCTCTCTCTCTCTCTCTCTCTCTCTCTCTCTCTCTCTCTCTCTCTCTCTCTCTCTCTCTCTCTCTCTCTCTCTCTCTCTCTCTCTCTCTCTCTCTCTCTCTCTCTCTCTCTCTCTCTCTCTCTCTCTCTCTCTCTCTCTCTCTCTCTCTCTCTCTCTCTCTCTCTCTCTCTCTCTCTCTCTCTCTCTCTCTCTCTCTCTCTCTCTCTCTCTCTCTCTCTCTCTCTCTCTCTCTCTCTCTCTCTTACTCTCGTTACCACTAAACTCCAGCTTTGACCAACGCCTCCCAAGCTAATACAACAGCTGGTTCACCAACGCACCTGACCTGTGTCCCTCTGTGGCTAATCTGTGGCATGATTTGTTGGGGAAGTTGCG
>NC_059289.1:5932603-5935103 GCF_017591435.1 Portunus trituberculatus | reverse complement strand
CTAAAATGAATTATTTTCGAAGTTATCAAGGGAAATTAAAGTCTCAAAATGTGAAAGTGAAAAATGTGTCCTAATAGAAAAAAAAAGAAATAAAGAAAAAAACATATAGAAATAGAAAAAGGAAAGGGAAAAGTTATGAATGTGTGTCAGGGAGACTGGTGATTAATTAATAATGATGGACAAGAGGAAGGACGGAGCCGGGAATGGAAAGTAATTGGATCCAGAAATATGAAAACTCAAAACGGAAAACCCAAGTAAAAAAAAAAAAAAAAAATTGTGAAAGCGTTGCCAAGTTTTCTGAAGGATTAAGTGAAATAAACACACACACACACACACACACACACACACACACACACACACACACACACACACACACACACACACACACACACACACACACACACACACACACACACACACACACAGAGAGAAAAAAAGAAAAGCCAAGATAATAAACACACAAACTACAGCACAAGACACATAAATAAAAGAGTAAAGGAGGGAAGTAGCAATAAAAGGGAGAACTAGAGTAAGGAGAGGAAGAGGAAGAGGAAGCAAGGGAAACAGACGTGGGAGGGGATAAAAGAGTGAGAGCAGTGATGTGGAGAGAGAGAGAGAGAGAGAGAGAGAGAGAGAGAGAGAGAGAGAGAGAGAGAGAGAGAGAGAGAGAGAGAGAGAGAGAGAGAGAGAGAGAGAGAGAGAGAGAGAGAGAGAGAGAGAGAGAGAGAGAGAGAGAGAGAGAGAGAGAGAGAGAGAGAGAGAGAGAGAGAGAGAGAGAGAGATTAGAAGACTGAAGCAAGATATGTGTGTGTGTGTGTGTGTGTGTGTGTGTGTGTGTGTGTGTGTGTGCGTGCGATTATTAGTAGATGGTGTTGCACTTGACACATTAATTAAGGAATGTATGAATAACGTCACCAGAATTCTACATTGTGTAATATATTCCCTTCTCTGACACACACACACACACACACACACACACACACACACACACACACACACACACACACACACACACACACACACACACACACACACACACACACACACACACACACACACACACACACACATCTTTTATATTTCCACCTTCTGTCTCTCATACCTGTCCTTCTTCCTCTCCCTCTCCCTCTCCCTCTCTGCCTCTCACTCTCCCCCAGTCCTGTAGCTTAAAGTAAGTCCCTGGAAGTCCCCTGAGCCTTATTAAGCGCCCGTGTTCCCGTTTTCCCTAAAATAAGGGATGGCAGTGGTATTTTCCATAAGAAGACTCTCGCACAAGTAAATTCCATGCCAGAAATTATGAATGGAATTAAACACTATGAAAAAAGAAGATTATGTTAAGGAATTTATGCAGTAAAAAATTTATAAATGTGATATTAAGTTTTAGTTTTTTTTTCTTTATATTTGAAAATTATGTATGTAAATTTATTAGTTTTATTATCTTTTTGTTGTTCTTCTTATTATGCTAAGCAGGTGTGTGAAAATAGCAATGTTAGTAGTAGTAGCAGTAGTAGTAGTTGTGTGTGTGTGTGTGTGTGTGTGTGTGTGTGTGTGTGTGTGTGTGTGTGTTGGAAATATAGGAGTGAAACGTGTGGGAGGGAAACCAAAAAATGAGATCAACTATGGAGGGGAAAAGTCTATGATTGAGGAGAGGGAAAGAAATGAAGTGACAGGAGAAGAATGATGCGACGAAGAGGGAGAGAGAGAGAGAGAGAGAGAGAGAGAGAGAGAGAGAGAGAGAGAGAGAGAGAGAGAGAGAGAGAGAGAGAGAGAGAGAGAGAGAGAGAGAGAGAGAGAGAGAGAGAGAGAGAGAGAGAGAGAGAGAGAGAGAGAGAGAGATAAACGTACAAATTATCACAGAAATAAAGTTTTGCATCAAATAATCAGATAGATAGACAAAAAGATAAATAGATAACTCGGCACATACACATAGATAAATAGTTCGATAGATGGATAGATAAACAGATAGACATACAATTACAGATATTCTACCACCATGACCACCACCACCACCACCACCACCACCAAGCAGCTAAAGAAAAAAAAAAGATGATAACCCACTACGCTGCTTTTTATTAATTTTCAAGCGTGGAGGGAAAAGTCTAGGCCGTGGAGGTGGAGGGGGAAAGGGTGGCGAGGCTGTGAGGGTAGACTAAACTGGTCGTGTAATAAATAAAAGTTGAGGAGCACTTTTTTTCATTTCCCTGGACACGAAAAGATGAAAGGCTGTCTGTCACGTTGCCATTCGTAATTTTGTGTCTCTGTCTGTATGTCTGTTTGTCTGTCTGTCTGTCTGTTCATAAGTCTGTCTGTTCATTTCCTTGTTTGTTTCTCTTTCTGTCCGTCTGTATGTCTGTCTGTCTGTCTGTCTGTCTGTCTTGTTCTACCCGTCAGTCTATTTATCTTTGCATATTTTTCTACCTTTTTCTGTCTGTCTGTCTGTCTGTTTGTCTGTTTGTCTGTCTGTTTGTTTGTTTGTCTGTCTGTCTGTCTGTCTGTTTGT
>NC_059289.1:5927603-5930103 GCF_017591435.1 Portunus trituberculatus | reverse complement strand
GAGAGAGAGAGAGAGAGAGAGAGAGAGAGAGAGAGAGAGAGAGAGAGAGAGAGAGAGAGAGAGAGAGAGAGAGAGAGAGAGAGAGAGAGAGAGTGAGAGTGAGGGAATTGGTAGGACGTAGAGTAGTGTGGTGTGGTGTGTAGTTTGTTGTAGCTTCCCCTTCCATGCACTGTGTTAAACTATTCTAACGTTAAGATAGTTTATATATAATACTCTTAATTGTATATGAGTGGAAAATGGAGGTGATTATTTTGGTGTCTGCAATCTTGTATTCTTTATTTGGTATTTAATGTAATTGAATAAAGGATCACTTAGAGTATTGCCTCTTCCCCCTGGTACTAAATGAGGCTCAAGGGGATTAGTCTTGCAGTTGATGCTTCTTAATTTTAGGGAGTCAAGGCAGGAGAGAGAAGAGTTTGGGAGAAGGTTTATGGATGCAGTGAAGGAGGAGTTGTATGCAGTGGAGCAGAGGACTTAGTGTATCAGAGAAGGTTATTCCGCGGTTGTGAATTACAAATGTGCAATAAAATAAGACGAAGGAAAACTGGAACAGCCGCAGAAGAGATAAAAGGAAATAAAGAAAATGATGTGCGCAATATATACAAAAAAAAAAAAAAAAGCAGAAGCAGCTGAAAAGAAAAAAGTAAACAGAGAAGATTCAATGGGCAGTAAAATAGATCGAAACTAAACAGGAGCAGCCGAAAAAGAGAAAATGTAAACAAAGAAAAATTCAGATAGGCAGTAAAATAAATGAATAAAATAAAAAAAAGAAAGAACTTCAGCTCTGTAATGGCAAGGTGGCTATTTTGATTCAACTCCCAATAGTAAAAATATCAAATTGACAAAAATAGTTTCATCTGGCAATATAATAATTAGTGAGTGAATATATTAAAAGTTTTAACAAAGCTTGGCCAAAGGTTTCACTTATTAACAGTCATGTGAAGTAAGTCATTCATATCCATTTCATTTGTGACTGTAGTTGCAAAGTGACTATGTACTGCTTCCTTCTATAAAAAGATGGATATTCATATTATACTTTACTTATTGGAATTTCAGTAACTCGGAAGAAAGTAACTACAGATTTATACATTTGTTCAGAAAGAAACACATAATTTTCCTCATGTCTTTTATCTAAGCTAAACAAATGTAACCCAACAAAGCATAACAAAACAACACTTTACCTTACCAAACCTAACCAAACCCAATCTAATCCTACTTTACTAAATATAACGAAACACTCAATCTAACTTAACTTAACCTAACTTAACCTAACCAAACCTAATCAAACTCAGTCTAACCCTACTCAAGTCTAAAATATAACAATATCAAATCTGACCTTAATCTCTTTGAGTACCATGATGCGTTTCCATTTTCTTTCTGCTTACTATTTGGTGATTTTATACACCTTCAGTAACTTATGTGGGGGATTTAAATAGTGAAGACTGTGGCCATTAATCTGCTGACCTTCATAGACCCTTCATAATGTCAATAAAATGGTCTAATCGTACACAAATCTCAAGGTAAAAATGTATTCTAATATTGAGGGGTTGAATGACATAAACTAATATAACCTTCCTTATGTCTCCCCTCTGTGACCTTATTTCCTGCGCGTCAACCTAAACCTAACACAAGCTGACGTGACCTTGCTCGTATCTCGTTTTTTGGGCATGTAAAAACTTAAAGACCTAAATTCTGGCCTGATTCACTTAAGGGCCAAAAGGGCAGTAAGGTCACAAAATCCGTCCCTTTTTTTCTTGTTACCCTTTTAGCGACCTTTAAATTTTGCGCCTCTTTCTTAGGTCGCCTGGTTCTCTTCACTCTTCATTTGTCACTCCTTATCTTATCTTCTCTCCTCTCCTTCTCTCCATGTGCCCTGTGTCTCCTCCCTTCCCTGACACATTATTTTGATTAAGTCTCCCCTCCTCCCCCTCCCCTGCTCTCTCTCTCTCTCTCTCTCTCTCTCTCTCTCTCTCTCTCTCTCTCTCTCTCTCTCTCTCTCTCTCTCTCTCTCTCTCTCTCTCTCTCTTTTTCTTATGTTTTACTTTTTCTCTTACTTGGGCTCCCTTTTTACTTCCCTTCCTCTCTTCCCTTCCCATTTTCCTTTGTCTTTATCTATAAAGCACTTATCTTCCTACCAGCCATTATTTCATTATTCTATTTTCCTGTCTACCTTCCTTCGTGCCTGGGAATCAAATATTTATCCTTTTCCCTTGCCTTTTTCCTGTTTTTCCCTTTCTTTTCCCTTTCATTTGTATAATATCTCTTGTTCTTCTCCTCTTTTTATTTTGTGGTTTTCGTTTCCATTTCTTTAACTTTGTCTTTCGTCAATTGTAAACCCGAAAGATTTTTTTCTTTTTTGTAATTTTCTTCATTAGGTATTTTTTTAATCTTACACTTTCTCTTGCCTTCCTCCTCTATTTGCTTTCCCTTCCTCTTTTCTTCTTCTCTCTCTCTCTCCCTCCTATTTTTATGTCACTTTTATCTTTCCTCCCTACATCTT
>NC_059289.1:5905103-5922603 GCF_017591435.1 Portunus trituberculatus | reverse complement strand
ATAGATAGATAGATAGATAGATAGGTAAATAAATAGATAGAGAGACAGACAGATAGATAGATAGATAGATAGATAGATAGATAGATAGATAGATAAATAGATAAATGGATGAATAGAGAGAGAGAGAGAGAGAGAGAGAGAGAGAGAGAGAGAGAGAGAGAGAGAGAGAGAGAGAGAGAGAGAGAGAGAGCAGTAATTAGCATAGATTAACATGCTCTCCCAGGCCACACAAACCGTAAGGCGCGCTGTGTATTATGCTCGGTCCTTAATTATGACATTACTGAAACTCTGACGGAGAACCTGTAGACGAGAGAATACGTGTTTTGGAGAGGTGGTGGTGGTGGTGGTGGTGGTGGTAGTGGTGGTGGTTGTCAGGGTGTTTCATAAAGGTTGTTATTCATGTTATTTTCTCTTGCATCTTTTTTTTTATTGATGTTAGTGTGAAGGGAGTAAAGAATGAAGTAAGGATAGAAGAGATGGAGGAAGGAAAGAAGGAAAGAAGGAAGAAAGGAAGGAAGGAAGGAAGAGACAAATCTGTTTACTCCACTCATCCCTCGTCCTTGACTTAAAAGAATAAAGCGAAGATGTGGAAGGAAGGAAGAAGCAAGGCTGGAGGCGGACGGATAAAGGAAAGAAGGAATGAAGGGAGGAAGGAAGAAAGATGGAGAAAAGTGAGAGTGGAAATTGGAATTGAGGCTGTTTACTCTTATCAAAATGTATGACTTTGTGGTACGCTTATAAATGAGAGCTAGTGCCTGGTTTGAACTTCCTAACACTCTCCATGCGGTAAGAATTTGAATATCTTGTGCTTTCACCTTCATTGTGTTTTTAAAGTTCCTTATACCCAAGTTCTGTAGCGTATTGACATCCTCCTTACATCATTGGGTAATAGAAAGATTCCCAATAGATTAGATAATTTGATACAGATGAGAGAAACACCAAGCACATTGTAATTGAATGGTACTCATACATTACCCAACAGCTGATCTTGATACTTCCATGTATTAGGCACAGGACATTACCACCACCTCTTATCTACATCAGGGAGCAATGGTATCAAGCTAAATCTCCTTAACTATTGACTGAAATTTACGTAGAACAATGAAACACTCTCCAGTTTAATCAGAGAGCCGATCTACCTCCTTCAGGCCATAGATAGGGGGAGGTAAACAAGCTCTATTAGTCCTCGTAGATGGTGAGAGCTGAAGGAGTTCCTTTCATCTCATCTTGTAGCGTGTAGGCCTCACCGCGCGCCCAGATACGTCCTCACCTCTCGTTTCTCTCTACTACTGCTGCTGCTACTCTACCTTGAGCTGCCTTAGGACACGAGTGCGGGTTGCTCTGACGGCTGGACCAGTCTTATTTTTTCTACTTTTTTCCTTGTCATTTTTTTTTTTCTTATGTTTTTTCTTATTTTTTACATGTTTCCTATTTCTTTTTCTTTTATTTTATGTTTATCTTTATCCATTTTTGTTCTTCTTACTTCTTGTTCTCGTTCTCCCTTCTCCCTTTCCTTTTCTTTCTCTTTTCTCCTTTCGCTGTTCTCCTTGTAAGAGAATAACACCAATAAAAAAGAATACGAAAAAGAAAATAAAGACAAACAGAAAACAACGAAAGCGAGGAAAAGAAAGAAAGTAAGAAAGAAGATAAGGATTTGAAGCGGAAGGAGAGAAAGGAATGGAAGAAGGTAATATAGACTTAGCAAATATTAAAATGAAATCAGGCCAAAGTCATGAAGGAAAAAAAAAGAATGATAGACGGAAACAGTAATGTGAGTGAAAACAGAGAGAGAGAGAGAGAGAGAGAGAGAGAGAGAGAGAGAGAGAGAGAGAGAGAGAGAGAGAGAGAGAGAGAGAGAGAGGTAAGAGGATTAAAAGGTGAAGGAGACAAGAATGGAAGAAAAAGATCACTGGAGCGAGTAAATCTTTTCCTGTGTCTTATTAACATTCAGTGTAAAATTTCCAGGGTTAATATTTGAAAATTCGATTATTAAAGGAAATTGTCTTTATGCCTCAGTGATTTTTTCCATTAGAATTGACTTCCAATATTTTTTCTTTTAAATTGAATCTGAATTTGGTCGCCCTCCCACACTTCATCTCTTTTTTTTTTATTTATATTTCTTTTTATACCTTTTTACTTCTCTTCCTTACTCCCATTTCCCCTTCCCTTTCTCCCTTCCTCCTTCTTCTTTTTATTTGTCTGTCCTTTCTCTCTTATCCTTTATCTCTCAATTCTTTCTTTCCTTCATCCTTAACTTCATCTCAGTCTTTCATTTCCTACCTCCCTCCCTATTTCCCTCCCTTTCTCCCTTCCTCCCTATCTTCCTTTCTCCCTCCCACTCTCCCTTCTCCCTCCTCTTCCTCCCACTCCCTCCCTCTTCTTCCATCCCTTCATCCTTCTCCTTTTTTTGACCCCCTCATTGATTATCCTATAAAATTCTCTAGATCAACCATTGTGATTGGTCGCCCTACACTCTCTCTCTCTCTCTCTCTCTCTCTCTCTCTCTCTCTCTCTCTCTCTCTCTCTCTCTCTCTCTCTCTCTCTCTCTCTCTCTCTCTCTCTCTCTCTCTCTCTCTCTCTCTCTCTCTCTCTCTCTCTCTCTCTCTCTCTCTCTCTCTCTCTCTCTCTCTCTCTCTCGTATTTTGTTTCCTCCTCCTCTCAGCTCTCTCGACTTAATTTTCCTGTGCAAGTTTATTTCTATTCTCTCCATTCGTTCTCTTTCCTCTCTCTCCCACTCCTCTTCTTCTTCTTCTTCCTTCCTCCCCTCGTCCTCTTCCTCCTCCTCTTCCTCCTTCTCTCGTTTCTTGACATAATTTTAACTGTAATTTTAGTATCATGATGCGGGTTAGGGAGGGAGAAGGAGAGAGATGAGAAAATTCTTATCTCTCTTCCTCTCTTATTTTCCTTCTTTTCTTTTTTTTTTCTCTTTCCTTTATCCTATTTCCGTTTTCCCTCTTCGCCTACTTTCATTTTTTTCCATCCTCGATTTGAATATTTCTTTCACTATTATTTTTTATTAGCAAATGAAAGAAAAATAAGAAGTAGGGGGAATCTCCGAATGTGTGTGTGTGTGAGTGTGTGTGTGTGTGTGTGTGTGTGTGTGTGTGTGTGTGTGTGTGTGTGTGTGTGAGTGTGTGAAAACCTTGTCACCTTCAAGTCTCAATCCCTCGGGGTATAAAACAAAAAAAAAAACGAGGAAGAATATTTTCCCTTCGACCAAAAGGAGTGAACGGGGAGGAGGAGGAGGAGGAGGAGGAGGAGGAGGAGGAAGAGGAGGAAATTAGAGGTTTGGAAGGAGATTTGGAGTGTACGACGAAAGGAAGAGGGAAAAAAACGCAAGAGGAAAGTGATGTAAGAGAAAGCAGGAGGAGGAAGAGGAGGAGGAGGAGGAGAAGGAGGTGGAGGAGGAGGAGGAGGAGGAGGAGGAGGAGGAGGAGGAGGAGGAGGAGGAGGAGGAGGAGTAGGAGGAGGAGGTGGTGATGGTGGTGGTACGTAAGATGTCTTGTAATCAATACGTTGGAATCCATGTCAGGAAAGTCAAGTAGAGAGAGCAGAGAGAGAGAGAGAGAGAGAGAGAGAGAGAGAGAGAGAGAGAGAGAGAGAGAGAGAGAGAGAGAGAGAGAGAGAGAGAGAGAGAGAGAGAGAGAGAGAGAGAGAGAGAGAGAGAGAGAGAGAGAGAGAGAGAGAGAGAGAGAGAGAGAGAGAGATATTGTTGCCTTTCCTGTCTCTCTCCTCCTTCACTCGTAGCGTCATCGCGGAAGGAAAATTCAACATTCTAAATAGCCAAGCCTCTAATTGTGTAGTTCTTTATGACCCCATTTGCTCGTAATTCTTGGCAGGAAAGTGTAATTATGATGGAAGAGGAAGATGAGGTGGAGGAGGACCAGTAGGAGGAGGAGGAGAAAGGGGAGGAAGAGGAAGAGAGGAGGAGGAGGAGGAGGAGGAGCAGAATTATAAAAGGAAAGTGGAAGATTTTATAAAAAGTAGATAAAAGAGTGAGAGAAAGTGGAAGAGAAAAAGGGGGCGTAGGAAAAGCAAGACAAGGAGTAGGAGGATTATGAAAAAAAAAAATCAAGAAAATTGGGCTTAAAAAAAATTAATGAAAGATAAATGAGAGAAAAGAGGAAGAGGAGAAGGAAAAAGAGAAAATGTGAAATAACAGTAAGAAGAAAGAGAAGTATCATTAGAAGGAAGAGAAGGGGGAGGAAGAGGAAGATGGAGGAGGAGGAGGAAGAGCAGAATTATAAAAGGAAAGTGGAAGATTTTATAAAAAGTGGATAAAAGAGTGAGAGAAGGAGGAAGAGGAGGTGGAGAAGGAGAAACAAGACAAAGAGTAGGAGGAAAACGAAAAAAAAAATCTAGAAAACTGGGCTTAAGTAAAAGATTAAGGATAAATGAGAGAAAGGAGGAAGAGGAGAAGGAAGAAGAGAAGATGAGGAATAACAACAAAAAGAAAGAAACATAAGAAAAAAACTGAAAGATGAAACAAAAAAGATATAACGAAAGGAATGGGAGAAGAGAAAGAGAATGATAACGCGTGAAGAGAAGGAAGAGAAGAAAAGAAAAAAAGACAATCAGGTGTTAAGAGACGAGAAACAACACGAAGGAAGAACAAAAGAGGAAAAGATAAACAAAGAACTCCAGAGAAGGAAAGAAGGAAGGAAGAAAGGAAACAAAGAACACATGAACTAAAAATTGGAAAAATGAAAAGGAAAAGCTGGTAATACGAAGTTGGAATAAAAAAGACAAAAAATATGTTTCAAATGTAAGACGAAGGAAAGAAAAGAGGAAAAATTCTAATATCGCAAAGATTTCAGGAATGTTGATGTGAAAAATGGCAGGGAAGGAAAGAAATGGAAAAAAAAGAATAGAAGGAAACTTGTTGGGGAAATTTGAGGCATCAGGAAAAAGACAGATTTATAGAAAAACGAAAAAAAAAAAAAAAAAAATAAAAGAAACTAAAATGAATTATATACTTGTTTTGCCTATAAGTATATTTTCTCTCGTTAAAATAAAAAGAGAGAGAGAGAGAGAGAGAGAGAGAGAGAGAGAGAGAGAGGGGGTGGGGTGAGAGTATCAGTGTAAAGTAATTTGAAAGAGATATTTATGAAAGAAAAAGTAACATTGATTAGAACGTCGGTCTTGAGTTTAGGTTTATGGTTGGGTAGTGAGAGGCCGTTTTGATGTGTGTGTGTGTGTGTGTGTGTGTGTGAGAGAGAGAGAGAGAGAGAGAGAGAGAGAGAGAGAGAGAGAGAGAGAGAGAGAGAGAGAGAGAGAGAGAAAGGCCAACCATCCTCAGTAATCTTGTAAGTGACACGTGCAAACCTCCGTCTCTCTCTCTCTCTCTCTCTCTCTCTCTCTCTCTCTCTCTCTCTCTCTCTCTCTCTCTCTCTCTCTCTATCTATCTCTCTCCTCACTCAATCTATTTCGAGAGAGAGAGAGAGAGAGAGAGAGAGAGAGAGAGAGAGAGAGAGAGAGAGAGAGAGAGAGAGAGAGAGAGAGAGAGAGAGAGAGAGAGAGAGAGAGAGAGAGAGAGAGAGAGAGAGAGAAACAGAGAGAGATCAGGCTCACTCGGGTATCATGGCTATTCGTGATGAATCAGCCACCATGAATATATGAATACTTTATTTATATATACCAGAGAGAGAGAGAGAGAGAGAGAGAGAGAGAGAGAGAGAGACATGTTATCGATAACTTTAGCTGTATCACCAATGTACTTGTGTGAAATTTGAAAAAGAGAGAGAGAGAGAGAGAGAGAGAGAGAGAGAGAGAGAGAGAGAGAGAGAGAGAGAGAGAGAGAGAGAACTATTCTTTCACTCAGGTCCGCTATATTCTATTTTTTCCTCCTCGTTATTCACCATCACGATATTTTTACTCTCTCTCTCTCTCTCTCTCTCTCTCTCTCTCTCTCTCTCTCTCTCTCTCTCTCTCTCTCTCTCTCTCTCTCTCTCTCTCTCTCTCTCTCTCTCTCTCTCTCTCTCTTTCTAAACTAGCGACGAGAAGTAATTAGTCGAGACGTAATTTCTCTGCAAAATTTTAATCAGTTAATTGGTTGCCTGGGACCTAAGCAGCCCACAGTGGCCGAAGAGGAGGAGGAGGAGGAGGAGGAGGAGGAGGAGGAGGAGGAGGAGGAGGAGGAGGAGGAGTAAGAAGAGTAGGAGCACGAAGAGTAGGAGGAAAAAGGATTTAACCAGAAATACGTAAAAAAATGAAATAGTCTCACACAAATCCTGAGTTCGTGATAGAAAATGTAATTACTCGTCCTCTTTTTTTTATTAAGGGAGAACGGGAGGTCAGGAGAGTCGCGAACAGAAGAAGGAGTACTGTGGCGGAGTGGTAAGACTCATTAACCCCTTGAGTACTCTGACGGGTTTCCACATTCATTCTGATTACTATTTGATGATTTCACACAGCTTCAGAAACTTATGTGAGGGGATTAAAATATCGAAGACTGTGGCTATTAATCTTTTGTCCTCCATAGACCTTTCCTAATGTCAGTAAAAATGTCTTATCGTACACAAATCTCAAGGTAAAAATGTGTCTCAGTATTGAAGCGTTAAGGCCACTGTACTGACAACCTGTAGAAGGGAAAGAGGGAGAGGTTTTACTGGGATCTGTTCGTGTGTGAGACAAGAGGGAGAGAATGCAAATGTGAGAGACTGCTGACTGACTGACTGACTTGCCTTCGATATCTGTAGCGTGAAAGATAACATACATAACTCTCCTCATGATACTAAATAGAGAAATATAAACACCAAGATACATGAACTATTTTATTTATACAAAAAAAAAAAAAAAATAAAGATCAAGGTCCGCATGGTTCTCCAAGCGCATGGGTTCAAATCTTGTCCACGGTCCGAGTGTAGGTTGGGCTTCCTCACTCGGGGCAACGGTTTCCTAGCGGGTTGGCTTTGAGATAGGAGGTACCCCCAAAAAAGTATTCCCTTTAGCCCAGAAATTCCCGTGAAAAAGCCCACATGGTATAAATATAAAAAAAAGTTAAAATGAAAGTAAAATCCAGTTAAAACCACCACAAACATATGCTAGAAACATTTTCTGACAAAGTATAGAAATAGGAGATACAAAATCCACAAAAGGTCACAAGAAATTAAAACTAGAAATAAAAACCTCAAAACCACTCCAAAAATGTGATAGGCAACAGCTACGCAACATTTTCTGACAAAATATGGAATTAGTGAGATACAAAAAAAAAAGGAAAAGAAAACAAAGATCACAGCACATCAAAGTAAAAATAAAGGTAAAAAAACATCCCAAAATTATAATAGAAATCAAATTAGATAACACCTACGTAACATTTTCTGTCACGAATGGAAATTGGGGACAGAGAAAGTACCAAAGATCACAACAAAATGAAATTAAACGAAAACAGCAAAACCACATCAAAAATATAATAGAAACCAAATTAGATAACACCTACTCAACATATAACAAATATACATACGTCACAACACATCAAGAAAAGAAAAAAAGAATAAAAGCATCCTCAAAAATATACTAGAAACTAAATTAGATAACACCTACTCAACATAGAAAAAATTATACATACGTCACAACACATTAGAAATAGAAAAAAGAGAAGAAACACCCTTAAGAATATTATAGAAACGAAATTAGATAACACCTGCTCAACATACAACAAATATACATACGTCACAACACATCAAAAAATAGAAAAAAAGAGAAGAAACACCCTCACAAATGTAATAGAAACTAAATTAATTAACACCTACTCAACATACAAAAAATATACATCCGTCACAACACATCAAAAATAGAAAAAAAAGAAACACCCTCAGAAATATAAGAGAAAATGAATTAATTAACACCTTCTCAACATACAAAAAATATACATACGTCACAACACATCAAAAATAGAAAAAAACACCCTCAGAAATATAAGAGAAAATGAATTAATTAACACCTTCTCAACATACAAAAAATATACATCCGTCACAACACATCATAAAAAGAGAAAAAAAAAGAAAAAAACACCCTAAAAATATAATAGAAAGCAAATTAGATGACCTACTTAACATTTTCTGACAAAGTAAAGAAATAGAAGACATACAAAGAACCACCAAGGATCACATTACCACAAAATATAAAAAAAAGAGAGAAAAAAGATCACCCTGAACAAATGATAGAAGAAACTGACTTAGACAACACCTAAGCAACATTTTCTGACATGTATGGAGATAGGGGGAACATAAATACCTTGGGACGAGACAAACCACCGGTAACACACGCCAGAAAAAGGTGGAGCATAAAAGGAAGAGACAGAGAGAAAGAGAGATTTAGATGCTGGAACGAATTCTGAGATGCAAATTGAATGAGTTATGGAGGAGAGACCTAGATTGATGGACGAGGGGAGAAGGAAGAAGAAGAGGAGGAGGAGGAGGAGGAGGAGAAGGAGGAGGAAGAAGAGGAGGAGGAGGAGGGAGATGATTGAAAGGGTTAAGTCTCTGGGGGTCATTTCGGGTTAGCATGATTGGTTTTGGCGTCACAATTTTTCTTTTTTTTTACGTTCCATTTGAGCCATTTGCATCTTCAATTGTGAAAGTCTCTCTCTCTCTCTCTCTCTCTCTCTCTCTCTCTCTCTCTCTCTCTCTCTCTCTCTCTCTCTCTCTCTCTCTCTCTCTCTCTCTCTCTCTCTCTCTCTCTCTCTCTCTCTCTCTCTCTCTCTCTCTCTCTCTCTCTCTCTCTCTCTCTCTCTCTCTCTCTCTCTCTCTCGGTCCTCTCTTTGCTCGGTAAGTAGCCGAAAATGGACTGCCCTTCTCCTCCTCCTCCTCCTCCTCCTCCTCCTCCTCCTCCTCCTCCTCCTCCTCCTCCTTCTCCTCCTCCTCCTCCATTTTCCGTTCCTACATATTTTCTCTTCTCTCCTTCTTCCTCCTCCTCCTCCTCCTCCTCCTCCTCCTCCTCCTCCTCCTCCTCCTCCTCCTTCTCCTCTCCTCCTCATTTCCGTTTAAGTGTTCTCTCTCACTTTGTCTGGTGTCAGGAAAGGTATGTAGGTGACGAGAAGTCTTGCTCTGTTCTATCTTTCTTTACCACCACAAGCATTAGACTCACAGTAGGAGTTTGGCAGATAAAGCCTTTTAGGAGACTGAAATATCCTCCGCTGTCTGTTCCAGTTATATATTCTGATGTATTCCTCCTCCTCCTCCTCCTCCTCCTCCTCCTCCTCCTCCTCCTCCTCCTCCTCCTCCTTCTCCTCTTGTTCTTAATTCACATCTTTTTCCTTGGTTTTATTTCTTTTCTTCGCATTATTTTCTTTATTTATTTTCTATATTTGTTATTGTTTACGAGCGTGTATCCCATATTTCTCTCTCTCTCTCTCTCTCTCTCTCTCTCTCTCTCTCTCTCTCTCTCTCTCTCTCTCTCTCTCTCTCTCTCTCTCCTCTCTCCTTCCTGTCATTCTCTCCCTTCTCTGTCCTTTGTTCTTCCTTTCCTACGCCTTCTCCTCTTTCCTCTCGCATCCTCTTTCTCCTTTTTCACGCGTTTTCCCCCTTTTCCTCGTCCTTTCTCCTCTCTTTGCTCCTCTATTTCACGCCTTCCTTCCTGTCCCCCCTTTTTCCCCTCATTCTTAGTCCTCATTCTTCCGTGTATTTCCCCATTTCCTCTCTGTACTCTTCCCTTCTCCCTATTTCTCTTCCTGGTGTCAGTTGAAATGGTAGTCTGTCTCTCTTTTTCTCCTTTTTTCCTATTTCCCAAAAGCCTTCGTTGTTCTAATAGTCTGGAGACCAAAATGAAATGATTATCGACAGAGAGAGAGAGAGAGAGAGAGAGAGAGAGAGAGAGAGAGAGAGAGAGAGAGAGAGAGAGAGGGTGATGCGTCGTAGAGGAAATAAGATGAAAATAAATTGCTCATTGGAGAGAAATGAAAGAAAAATACGGATGGGATGAGAGAGAGAGAGAGAGAGAGAGAGAGAGAGAGAGAGAGAGAGAGAGAGAGAGAGAGAGAAAGGGTGGGTGGCATAAGCGACAAATTCACGAGGGAACTTTCATTCAAAATCGGTGAGGGACAGTTTTCGCGCACGCAGAGTTTCGTTTCCCTTTCACCATCGTACGCTGTTTCCTTTCCTTTCGTCGCGGGGGAAGTGGTGACTCCTTCCCTTCCACTGATCACTCCTTTTCCGTTCATTTCGCTCGTCCTTAGCACCTCAGAAACACGGGAAAGGATCGACGGTCTGTGATAATTATGCCCTGCTACATTTTTTGACATGTATTCTCCCTGTATGTGTGTTTTTGGAGGTGCTGGTGGGCTACGGGGTGTGTGTGGGTGTGTGGATGGGTTCATGTGTGGGTGTGTGGATTTTGTACGAGCAGGAGTTGCCACACGTTTGTTCCTTCATCCCGTGTGGTGTGTTGGGTCTTCTGGTGTGTTTGTGCGTGTGTTTGGTGTTTTATGGGACTGTGTGTTAATTGTCTGCATGTGACGTGCGTGCTTGTGGACTTCCATTGTGGCTGTTTGCTGATATAAATGAGTTTGGGTACTAATGAAAATGTTTTACTGCACGTGTGTGTGTGTGTGTGTGTGTGTGTGTGTGTGTGTGTGTGTGTGGATAGGTGCGTGTTGAATATTTATTATGTAGGGAGTTATACGTACAAATGCTGTCACTTGTTGTTGTTGTTGTTGTTGTTGTTGTTGTTGCCGGTGCTGTTACTGTTGCCTTATAACTATTCTCAGCGTCGGTTTTCGTATTTCTATTAAAAGTAGTATTAGTAGTATTAGTAGTAGTAGTAGTAGTTATTGTTGTTGTTGTTGTTGTTGTAGTAGTAGTAGTAGTAGTAGTAGTAGTAGTAGTAGTAGTAGTAGTAGTAGTAGTAGTAGTAGTAGTAGTAGTAGTAGTAGCGGTAACAGCAGCAGGAGCGGGAAAAATATCAAAAGCAGTAACACAATAATAATCTTTTCATCCTCGTTACTGAGGCACATTAGCCGCCAAACACAAAATAATTCCATCAGATCAACCCACATAGAAATATTTCATCACACACACACACACACACACACACACACACACACACACACACACACACATACACACACACACACACACACTATACCCTCTTGGCACTCATCGACATCCATCCGTCTCACCTTTAATGGCACTGTCAAAGAGGAAACCTGGAAGGAGGAGAAGGAGGAGGAGGAGAAGGAGGAGGAGGAGGAGGAGGAGGAGGAGAGAGAAGAAGAAGAGGAATAGGCTGTAGAGAATGAGGAAAGAGATATGGTAAACAGAACAGTGAAATATATCGAGGTATATCATTGTATATCACAAGAACCATCCATTCCATAAGAGAAGTGAGCATGTGAACCGCCATGTGAACCGCCATGAGAGAGAGAGAGAGAGAGAGAGAGAGAGAGGAAGGGAATCAAAGCTCGGGTCAGATGGCTTTTTCTCAGCGCCTCGTCGTCTGATGTTGTTATTGTTGTGGTGGTGGTGGCGGCGGTGGTGGTGGTGGTGGTGAAGGTGGGACTGGTAGTGGTCATAGTGGTGATGGTTTATATTTAGCATTATCTGATATAAAAGTGTGTGTGTGTGTGTGTGTGTGTGTGTGTGTGTGTGTGTGTGTGTGTGTGTGTGTGTGTGTGTGTGTGTGTGTGTGTGTGTGTTGGAGAGGTTGAAATGGACTTGATTTCCTTTATCTCTCTCTCTCTCTCTCTCTCTCTCTCTCTCTCTCTCTCTCTCTCTCTCTCTCTCTCTCTCTCTCTCTCTCTCTCTCTCTCTCTCTCTCTCTCTCAAGGTACTGAGTCTCACTTTTGCGCTTAATTTATCTTGATATTTAAGAGAGAGAGAGAGAGAGAGAGAGAGAGAGAGAGAGAGAGAGAGAGAGAGAGAGAGAGATTTACATTCATGCTCAAAGTCTGTAAAAAGAGTTTCTCCCGCAGCCGTAGTCTTATCACAGTGGATTAACATACTACACGAGACTAACTTTCAAAACGACACAACGCTGCCGCACAACACACCGACACACGGTGGAACAGCACATCCACACGCCAACACACACCACACCAGCACACCAACACTCCTACTCCCTCACCAATTATACACGTGTTCTGAAATGCTGTGCTCTCTCTCTCTCTCTCTCTCTCTCTCTCTCTCTCTCTCTCTCTCTCTCTCTCAGATACTTTCAAAGGCCACAGACATGATTACCAGTGTTCCCAATAGTGCCTTTCCTGTTCATAATGCAGAAATGTTGTTAATCCCTTCAATACCAGGGCATGTTTTCATATTTATTCTGCTTGCTGTTTTATGATTTTATACAGGTTCAAAAACTTACTTGGGGATTAAAAAGTGAAGACTCTGGCCATTAATCTTCTGACCTCCAAAGACTCTTCCTAATATCAATATAATCGCCTAAAAACATCTAAAACTCAGAGTAAAAATGCGTTCCAGTCCTGAAGGAGGGTTAATCTACCATTAGAACCATAAAAACGTACTTAGTAGCCTTTGTATTTTTGACTATATCGAGGATTTTGAGGTTCTCTGTAGGTGTGTTTGAGAATACTGGCTTTTAGTTTCATTTTCCGTTGCAAGGGTGAAGTGAAGTCTTGGGTCATTTGGCAGTGTCACCGAATTAATGATCACTGCTCCTGGCAAGATGTCAAGAGAGTGTTTTGCGATTCGTGGCGCACTACTTAGGTGAACTGAGATGAGGTGAGGTGAGAGGAGAGAGGAGGAGAGGCTGTAGCGCTGCACTCTCTCTCTCTCTCTCTCTCTCTCTCTCTCTCTCTCTCTCTCTCTCTCTCTCTCTCTCTCTCTCTCTCTCTCTTGTCTATCTTTCAGTCTGTCGGTGTTTGTCTACCGGGGTATAGAAAGTGTGGACGTGGTGTTTTGCCAGATAGCATGTGTGTGTGTGTGTGTGTGTGTGTGTGTGTGTGTGTGTGTGTGTACAGCCTGGCAGTCCCGCCGCGCTTCGCCTCAAAACAACTGTAGGCTTGGTTATTTTTAAGTGTTTTGGTTCTGACTCACACACACACACACACACACCCCAGTTCCACCACGTAAACACAGGACACAGTGTCACCAGAAGTATATCGACAACGCTGAGTAATGACCCATACTTCTGTTATCTCAGTGATGCGGCGTGCGTGTCACTGAACCTGCCCATGTATCACCACTTTCCCTCCTGCCCCTTCCGCTTTCTTGGTGATCTTCTTGCCGGGGAGGAAATGAAGGCTCGTGTGGTGATGGGTGGTGTGTATGTTCATCTTGTTCTGATTGGTGCCTCTTCTTCATGTTTATGGGTTTACGGACACTGTAACGTGTGTTGTGTTGGTGTAGCCTAGATGGAAGTTAAAGTGTGAAGAGTGAACTTATTTGGTGTTGTTTATCTTTCTTACTCTTACTTGTAACTTAGATTTTGAAGGTATGAAGAATAGATTTAGAGTGATTTGTGTGTGTGTTTTTTCCTTTTTTTTTTTTTTGAGCTAGGCCTGTGGTTTATTTTCTCTCATTCTTTACGTTTATATAAGTTTAAACAGTTAAGAGTATATCAAAGTCCGAAATTAGCATTTTTCCACGTCTCCTTTCCTTCATCTTTATGTGCGTCCCTCGTAACTCTGAACATGACGACATATGTTCTCGGCGCGGCATGCGTATTAAAAACATAAAGTGGCTGCCATGCACAAAATTAAAAGTTTCCCCTGCAATCATGTTAGTGTTCCTCGTTTTAGCGGAGCGCGTTCTGCGGCTGACAGTGTTTGCCGCGTGAGAAATACGAGAGTGACGCCAGTACTCGTCATGTAGATAGTTAAAAGGGTTCACGTGACTCTTTATTCATGTCCGCAGCGTCATCAGTTTCACCACCACAGTTGCGATATTAATAGCGTTGTTTATTTTTATGGAGAATTACGAAACAAGATTATGGTTATACTGGATACTACATATAATTAAGTTTCCATTATTTAACATAGTAATTTAGCAGGTATTCCTTCCCTATTCATACAAGTGTTAGAGACGCTTGAATGATTATATCCTGTTTTCCTTCACTTTGTTTAATGTCTTGAGTGTCGTGACGCGTTTCCATATTCACTTTACTTATTATTTGGTGATTTTATACAGCTTCAGAAACTTACGTGGGAATAAAATAGTGAAGATTATAGCCATTAATCTCTGATCTCCATAGACTCTTTTTAATGTCAATAAAAATTATCTAATCGTACACCAGTCTCAAGGTAAAAATGTGTCCTAGTACTGAAGGGGTTAACAGTTGGTGTACGTGCCTCAGTAAATCTCCTCTTATAAACCTGCGAATTTCATGACGTCCTTACTTGTAATCCTGTCTAATGTGGTGTTCAAGTCATCGGTACTTGTTCCTAAATGTTTCGCTTAGTGGAGATTTTCACTAGTATATGTTGAGAACTTGACTGATACTGCTACTTCTTTTGAAAATTGTCTAAATGAGAGAAGAAAACATTTAAGAGTCGGGTTTGGCATTGCGTAACCTTTATATTATCAGAACATGTATTTCAAAGGCTTTATGGATTAATCGTCGGATTTTAATGAGTATTTTCCCTACTGACTATGTTAAATCCTTGCAAAAATTTACTTAGAACCACAAAAACTAATAAAAATCCTCCTCTTCCCCCAAAAAAAGATCCACGACAGCCTGCTAAACATAGTCGAGACGAGACGCTGGAATGTTGAAAAATCTAGGTCGTATAGCGTGAAGGAAGCGCCAGCCACGTCTTGCACCAACAAACTTTACACTAACACTTACACCTCACATCCACACACCATAACCAGGGAAAGGAGAACTAAACCCTTGCACACCTCCTCCGCACCAAACCTTGAAGCCCTGAGTGTCTGTGGCAGGCAGGCAGGCAGGCAGGCAGGCAGGCAGGCAGTGAAGGTACAAGAGCAGGACCGAAGGGAGCTGGTGCGGGCGTGAAGTTAATCCGCGGTGGGAGGATTAAGGATTAGGCATAAGGGGAGGATGTGAGGACTAGGGATTTGGCCTCGCACGCTGAAGGAGGGAGAAGGAGTCCTGTTTTATCTCCTCCTGAGCTTCCAAGTGTTAGTTTCCCGTCTTAAATGATTAACTTTGTAGATCCTAAGTAGCTTCTATCTAAAGTTTTTCATAGGAGTGTTTCAGTTTATGGTGTAGTTTAGATGAATTCTGTATTGTAAGAGATCATTTTGTTTTGGATACGTTTATCTTTTTATATAGAAACAGCACAGTAAGAACATAGAAGAGACATGATTTCCTTACATTCTCTTTTCCTATGCGAGGTGAGCCATTAACATTCAAAAGGAGAAAAACTAAAATTTGTTGCCTTCCGGAAGAAATTTAACCATGCATAGAGGAGAACCCTTGTGTCTCGAAGGAAGGAATTACAAAGAAAAGCAGCGTGACGAAGAAAGCGTTCCCTGTGTACGAGTAATGCAACCTGTCCTCATGTCCTACAGCTTAGAGATACGCCATGTCACGTAATACCCCTATAAATACAAAAAGATGAATTACTCGCATGTCTCATCCTTGCGGTACTAAAGTTATATATGTTAGGATACAAATCAAGGAAAACGAAAAAAAGAAGCAAAGGAAGAAAAAATGGCTTCAAAATAACATTCCATAAAGAAGAAAGTAGACAACAATCAGCCAATTTAGCTTGACTTAATTCAGTACATTTGAACAGTGAGGCCACGTGTTGGCAATATTCCCGTTATAAATGACGGTAGAGAATTAAGCCCCATCCTCACGGCGCGAAAATTATACCTGGCTCAATACATTCGCCTGAGCGTCGCCCCGATCACTATCAGCACCAGGCAGGCGTTCTGGAGCCGCCGCCACGAGTGTTGGAGTATTGGATATTGGAAGTGTACCTCTGCTCAGACGCATCACCGCTAAACGACTCTAATGGGGTGTAATTGCGCTATTTATATTGATCCTGTCAACACCTGTAGTAAATTTTGGATGTTGTTGGGTTTGATTGTTTTTGTGCATTGATAGGTGTTGGTTATTCTGGTTTTCTTGTTGATTCTATGGCATTTTCTATTTCATGTTCTTTTTTTTTTTGTATATACAGTATTTTTCATCCGAATATTTTTCCTCTAAATAATTTCTCTGGTGCCTCTATTTTCCCTCAGGCCATTTTTCCTTTACTTATTTCTATACGTCAACTTTTTCCCCTTATGGACATTTCCCTTCTAGATATTTCCTCAGATGGAGACTTCCCTTTAACTTACTCCCACATGACTTTATTTCCCTCCAGACATATCTCTCCTGTCTTACTCCACACTCACCCTCCATATTTTTCCCTTCTCAAATTTACTCCGCCTTCACCTTATTCCAAGCTTAACTCACCTAAATGAACCCTTATCGCTTTAGAATCCCGTTAAAACTACAAACGTAATGCGAATCCCTTTATAAGTGTGAATGTAGCGTTGAATCCCATTAGGAGTATAGCATTTTATCCTCTTATTTTTCCTTCTGGGTTGCCGTGAGGTACAGGATCCTCCTTAGCCCTGTAATGTGGCCCGGGATCCCACTTAATACCGCAATGTAGCACCGAATCCCCCTTACCATTTGCATTTGGAAGGGACTGAATTCCAGCCTGAAATTTCCAGCATGGTAGTGAATCCTCCTTAAAGCTGCCAGGTGACACACAATCCCCGCGTTAAAGTTGGGATGTGAGGCAGAGTGTGGGAAAACAAAAATGTGTAATGGGATTGGTTCATTGTGTTAAAGTGAAAGTAGAGGAGTGGGGAAAGGGAAAAATGAAGGTTCTGTGTTGTTTTTGTGTTGCGTTGTGTTGAGTTGTTAGATGGATGGATGGGTGGATGAACTCTCTCTCTCTCTCTCTCTCTACACACACACACACACACACACACACACACACACACACACACACACACACACACACACACACACACACACACACACACACACACACACACACACACACACACACACACACACACACCAAAAGAAAAAAAAATCACTTACCCAACCAACCTCAGTCATTCCCACAAACTTGAGGGAATGAACTTGGTAAGCCACTCTGGAACTTAAAATACACCCACGAAATTCATCGCGAAAGTTTAAGTCCAACCACACGGATCCACCCACTGTGTCTTTCCCTCCCTCTGTCACACACACACACACACACACACACAAAGAGGTACGCACTGAGAGGTAGTTGTGGTGGTGTGTTTGTGTGTGTAGGACCAAACACCTGCTATGAATCACCAGCCAGATCACCTCTACAGATCACACAGACTCGCCTCTTAAGCCTAGACCGACCAGTGAATCACGGTTAATTCTTCCCCAACACTCCTTAGCGACGCATCTGTCTCCCACACCTCCTCGTAAAGCCCTAGTGGCGTGTGTAAAAGGGGATAGGAAAGAGAGAGAGAGAGAGAGAGAGAGAGAGAGAGAGAGAGAGAGAGAGAGAGAGAGAGAGAGAGTGAGAGTGAGAGACGACTAAAAAGCCACAATGAGGTTAAAAGCAAAAACTGCGGAAAAGTAGATACTCATT
>NC_059289.1:5870103-5885103 GCF_017591435.1 Portunus trituberculatus | reverse complement strand
GTGGGAGGGAATCTTTTCGTGGCTTTGGGACCGCACGGGGAGAGAGAGAGAGAGAGAGAGTGTGAGAGTGTGAGAGAGAGAGAGAGAGAGAGAGAGAGAGAGAGAGAGAGAGAGAGAGAGAGAGAGAGAGAGAAAGAAAGAAAGAGAACGTCCCCTTATCACCACACATCTTAGTAGCTCCGCCTTTCCAACCACCCACAGTCTCCTTCAGGTATCCCACACTCTTTTACAGGCCGCCATCACTCTTCCCAGCCATTCCCCAGTCCTGTGCAGCTTCCGCCACCTGTATTGCCTCCTGTCGCCTCCAGCCCAGCCAACAGTCCTTTGCCAGCCTCCCCTCGCCTGCCACTTGTCCCTCCTAACATTTAGCAAGCCGTAAAATTCTTGCCAGTTTAGCCTGTTTTCCTTTCTCTTTCTTAGCTTTTCTGGTTTCTTTTGTTGATTTCATTCTTCTTCTTAATGGTATTCTTTTGTCTGTCTTTTTTTCGTGCTTTTTTTTTCCTTTCGTCTTTATTTTCTTCTATTTTTCTTATTGTTTTGTGTTCCTGTTTTATCTTTTTTGTCTATTTTTTCTCTTTTTCGTTTAAATTTTCTTATCATCAGTTGGCTTCCTCCAGGCTCTCTTAGTTTAGTTCCTCCTTTAATTTTCTCAGCATCTCCGTATAGTTATTGTACATTTTCCTTTTATCTTAGTTTCATCTGCCTTTATTTTAACTTTCCTTTAAATAGTCAGTTTCCTACAGTCTTTCACAGCATTACCGTAAAGCTCGTGTATATCTTCCTTTTATCTTGTTTTCATCTGGCTTTTCTTAACTTTCCTTTGAACATTTCGTCTACTGAAGCCTTTTTTTAACGTATTTCTTGCTATGATTTATTGGTGTAGCATCTTTATTTAGCCTTTCATATACTCTTTTTTTCTTTCCATCCTTTTAACATCTATTCCATCCAGTAGGTCTCCTTTAGATTCTCTTAGTTTCTGCCTCGTCTTGTTGCTGTATCGTCTTGAAGGTCGCCAGCACTTCTTTTTCGTTCTCAGTATATTTCTTATTAATGCCAATCCTTTTAACATGTCGTATCTCATAAAGTTAGTCTCATCCAACCTTTTCTCAGCTTAGTTCCTGCTTCATTCTGCTTTCCTGTTAGTCTCCTCCACATTACTTACCCTCCCTTGTCATTCTTAGTGTTTTTTCTGCCTCTCCTCGCACGAATTTCTCAACGTCTCTCATATCATAAAGTTGGTATTTTGCAGCCTTTTCATTGCTCTGTTTCTTGCCTTGCTTTGCTTTCATTTCGTTTCCTCAGCATCACCTAACATTTTTATCTCTCTTAGTATCTTTTCTGTCCCTTCCCTTCACAAATTTTGCAACTTTTTCTCAGGTCTGTATCTTGTCGTTTTCCTTTCTTTTACTTTCCTCACCATCATCTAACCTTCTTTATCTTTCTTAGTATCTTTTCTACCCGTAATCTTCCCTAATGTCATAAAATTGGTCTTCCTTAGTCTTTCTCATCTTAGTTCCTATTTTTGCTTTCCTTTTAGCGTCGTCAGCATCGTGCAGCCTCCCATGTCCTCTCAGCCCTCGCAGTCTTTCCTCAGCCTCTCCATGACATCTCCTGATCCTATTTCAACCACCCTGGCTTACTCTCTGCCTCGTCTGAACCTCCCCATCTGTCTCTCCTGTCCCTCCCAGATTCTTCCAGCTTCACACAGCGTTCCCAGTCTCTCTCCTAGTCTCAGTTCTCCGCCAAGCCGCCCCACTCCTTGATAACGCGTCTTTGGATAAACTTTCAGATTTTTGAGCTTCTACCCATCCATACGTGGCTCAGTCGGTGCATAAAAACGTTGTCTCGTCATCATGTGTGTCTGTTTTCATTTTTCATTTTATTTATATATTTCTTTGAGTTTTGTCTTCTTGTTTAATTCCTCGTTTCCCTATTTCCTATCCTTAATTTTTTTTTTTTATATTTTTGCTCCTTATTCTTTCTCCTTTTTCTTTTCTTTTTTCGTTGTCTTCTTTTTTTCATCCTTTTTTTTTGCCGCTTTTCTCTTTTTTAATTTTTTTCTTTTTTATTGATTTTTTTTCTGTTATTGCGCTTCCTTCAATCTTTCTTCCTTCAATCTTTCCTTCTTTATTCTTTTTTCTGTCTTTATGTCGGTCTGTGTATCTGTTTGTCTGTTTGTTTCCTCACTCTCTCTTTTTCTCTTCACTTCCTCCTCCTCCCCCTCCTTTTCCTCCTCCCCCCATTCCTCTTCATCTTCCTCCACCTCTTCCTTTTCCTCTTCCTCTTCCTTCTCCTCCTCCTCCTGCTCCTCCTCTTCCTGCTCCTCCTCCTCCTTTTTCTATTTCTCTTCCTCCTCCTCTTTCTTCTCTTCCTCCTCCTTCTCCTCCACCACCTCCTCCCCCTCTTCCTCTTCTTCCTCCTCCTCCTCCTCCCAGCCACTCATGACTCGCCTTCCCAAATGCCTCCTTTATATAATGGTACTTTTCGAAAAGATATTAAAACAAAATTTCCTTCTTATTTCAAGATGACCCACTCTGTCCAAGAGATATCCCACGTACCTCCCATTGCCTCCTCCTCCTCCTCCTCCTCCTCCTCTTCCTCTTCCTCTTCCTCTTCTTCTTCCTCCTCCTCCTCCTCCTCTATCTCTTCTTTCTTTTCCTGGTACTCTCTCTCTCTCTCTCTCTCTCTCTCTCTCTCTCTCTCTCTCTCTCTCTCTCTCTCTCTCTCTCTCTCTCTCTCTCTCTCTCTCTCTCTCTCTCTCTCTCTCTCTCTCTCTCTCTCTCTCCTCTCCTCCTCCTCCTCCTCCTCCTCCTCCTCCTCCTCCTCCTCCTCCTCCTCCTTCTCCTCCTCCTCCTCCTCCTCCTCCTCCTCCTCCTCCTCCTCCTCCTCCAGGTACTCTTCATTGCCTTCTTTTTCTAATTTTGACTACGTGCATCTACTCATCCTCCTCCTTCTTCTCCTCCTCTCCCCCTCTGCTCCTCCTTTTCCCTCTCCTCCTCCGTTTTCTCCTCCTCTTCTTCTTCCTCCTCCTCCTTCTAAAAGTACTTGGATATTTTTTGAATCCTCGTAAAATTCGATTGTTCCAGATTTGTGTGTCTGTTAAGAGAGAGAGAGAGAGAGAGAGAGAGAGAGAGAGAGAGAGAGAGAGAGAGAGAGAGAGAGAGAGAGAGAGAGAGAGAGAGAGAATCAAGCTAATGTGTCATAATCTGAAAAGTTTCGTTAGGAAATGGCTCTCTTCAAAAATAATTGTTTGTACCATCATTATTATTATTATTATTATTATTATTATTATTATTATTATTATTATTATTATTATTATTATTATTATTATTATTATTGTTATTATTGTTATTATTGTTATTATTATTACTGTCAGGCCCATGAAGACTACCTCACTACACCCACCACCACCACACCACCATCACCACACCACCACCACCACTACCACCACCACTACCACCACCAAACCAGCTCCACCACCATACTACTCCTAAAACTACATCCATTACATTTACAACCACCACTTTCATTTTTTATTACTTCTATCTTATTAATGAGACGAGAAAAAATGACAAGAGGCGCATATCAGCGAGAGATAATTACCGTCATACAGGAACTTTGAAGATATGGAGGAGGAGGAGGAGGAGGAGGAGGAGGAGGAGGAGGAGGAGGAGAAGGAGGAAGAGGACGAAGTTAGGCTTTTGGACACCAGGAAAGGACGTGAAACAAGATAAAGACAGTTCGCTCTAAAGAAAGAAAAGAAAAAAGAAAAAAAACTTATTGATATTCTCCTGAAAATCGTGTCCTGAGAGACTTGACTGCTTGTGGAGAGAGAGAGAGAGAGAGAGAGAGAGAGAGAGAGAGAGAGAGAGAGAGAGAGAGAGAGAGTACGAGAAAAGAGAGGTGGAGGAGGAGGGGAGGCTGCAGAAGAGGAGAGTAGATGGAGAGAGTAGGTACAAGGGGGAGAGAGGTGGAGGGCATGTGGGAGAGGAGAGATATGGGCGTTGGAGGGTGGGAGAAGAGGGACTGGAGTGAAAATGGAGAAGTGGACGAAAGAGAGACTAAGCTAAGTTTGGTGCTAATGATAATTTTGTGGAGGGTTGCAGTGGATGGCGTCATCACACTCTCCTCCTTCTCTTCTTCCTCCTCTTCTTGTTTTCTCGCTTCTTCCTTTTTTCCTCGTTGTTAATTTCTTTTTCTTTCTTTTCGTTATTTTTGCTCTTGTTTTTCTTGTTGTTTTCGTTTTTATTATTGTCTTGTTCGTGTTTCTTCCTTTCAGCCACCACCACCACAACTACCACCATCACCACCACCACCACCACCACCACCACTATCCTAACTACCTCTATTGCCATTATCCCTAATACTATTACTGCCATTACTGCGACAACCACCACTACCACCACCACCACCACCATAACCACCAGTACCACGACCACCACCACCACCATTACCACTAACTGAACAAACTCAACAAACCTAACCTTTTTTCAGGCGTGTAAACATAAATTATTAACTCTTCTACTCAAAAAAAAAAAAAACTATAGAAAAATGTAATTGTCGTCTGTATGTAACTCAACTTATTCATAATTACTTAGATTCCTCAGAGGATATTCCACTTGCATCAGTTACATATTGTCAGATTACATTTTCTATTATTTTTATGTTAAGAGGGGAAAAAGCTGACTAATGGCAACATAAAACGAAAACAAAAGGCCCACTAAGTTGCCAGTCCCCGTACATGTCCGAGAGAGTTAACAAAAAAAAAAAAAAAAAAAAAATTAGGGATAAATGTCTTGGAATTTACTTATGAACAAAAATGTCTGTCTGTCTTTTTTTGATATTTATAACCGTCTGTTTGGCTCTCTGTCTCTGTTCTTCTGTGTATCTCTGTTGGTCGGTATACATTTTCTGCCTATCATTCTGTCACTCTATTTCTCTATGTCTATTTGCCTGTCTGTTTGCTCTCTCTCTCTCTCTCTCTCTCTCTCTCTCTCTCTCTCTCTCTCTACCCTTTACCTGTTAATGAAGTTAGGTGAAAGCGGAAGAGAAAGATGGAAGGAGGAAGTGAGGAGGAAATAAGGTAAAAGTTAGGGATGGAGCAAAGCCCTAAAAGAACGAGGAGGAGGAGGAGGTGAAGGAAGAGGAGGAGCAGGAGGAGGAGGAGGAGGAGGGGGAGGAGGAGGAGGAGGAGGAGGAAAGGGAGGGGAAGAAATGAACTGACAGAAGGAAATGAAGGGAGGAGGAAGAGATGGTACGAGATAAGAAGAGAAAGAAAATTAAATCAGCAGGAACAAGGGACCTAGGTAAGAGAGAGAGAGAGAGAGAGAGAGAGAGAGAGAGAGAGAGAGAGAGAGAGAGAGAGAGAGAGAGAGAGAGATTACTAAAAGGATTTGCTATAATGACTAATGATGCGCCGTCAGACTCGAGGGATGGAAAGGATAATGAGAGGAGGAGGAGGAGGAGGAGGAGGAGGAGGAGATGGAGGAGGAGGAGGAGGAGGAAGAAGAAGAAGAAGAAGAAGAAGAGGAGAGGATCAGAAGGATAGAAGGATTTGACAAGGAGGTGCCAGCTGGAGGGAAAAAAAGAAAATATAACTCCCAGAAACTAAAATGTATGTCACGTTTTCATTTGTGGTGAAATTAACGGAAGTGAAATAAAGCACTGCTGGGAATAACAGTGAAAATAATGATGGTGGTGATGGTGGTGGTCATGATGAAAAAGTCAATGATGTAGCTTGATATATTAATGAAACGAAAATAATCATGTTTGAATAAAAAGATAACGCTAAATTCACATCATAAATAAATGTACCTGTTAATAATAAAAACAAGTAATAAATAAGATAAATATTATTAAAACCCACGATACTGATAAAGAAAACGGAATGCACTAGAGAAAATTTAATACTTAGAGGGGAACTTAACAATATTTTAACCAATCATAAAATAAAATAAAATCATTTCACATTTTATTTATTCACCCATCAAATTGCTTCTTTTATATTTGCTTTTTTTCTTATTCTATCCTTTTTTTATATATATCTTTGTTTATCATTGTGTGTTTATGAGCATGTCTTTAATTGTGTATGTCTGTATGTCTGTCTTTCGCTTGTATGTGCATATTTTTTCCCTCCAGTCTGTGTCTGTCTCTCTCTCTTGCCCGTGTTGCCTTATCTGTCATATGTCCGTCTGTCTGTCTGTCTGTGCCTGTCTGTTTATCCTCCTTCCTGTTTGTCTTTCTGTCTGTTCGTCTGTCTGTCTGGAGTGTTCTTCCCATGTCTCTTTATGTTTTCTTGAATTGTTTCTAAAATTACTCCGTTCTGCAAATATTTCTTTCGTTTGGGTTATTATTATTATTATTATTATTATTATTATTATTATTATTATTGTTATTGTTATTGCTGTTATTATTGTTATTATTACTTTTGGAACTACTATTATAACTACTACTACTACTACCTAACATATTTATATTAATGATTACCATATATCGCACTTATTTCTTATCATCTAAACTCCCTTGCAAGAAAAATCGTCCCTTTGTGTCCAATTAAAATTATTTCCTTCTTTTGAAAATTACCCAGCTTTCCTTCTATAATTCCCACCCTTGCTTCACTAAGACTCGCTGCTTCAGTTACTGGCAGACCATAAATGATCATTCCCTTCCATAATATCAGATGTTGCTTATGTTGCCTCAAGTTAATGAATTTTTACTTCTTTTTATCAATCTTTACAATTATTTACTCCTGTTTTGTTTCTCGCACTCGAAAAGTTCAGCTGCTTCTTTATATTCCATTTTCTCTTTTTCTTTTATTAATTGGTGTATTTGTCTCTCAATCTTTTTCTTCCTGTCTTTCTGTCTCTCTATCTCTGTGTGTCTCTGTCTGCCTATCTTCCTGCTTCAGTCTGTTTCTGTTTCTCTCTCTCTCTCTCTCTCTCTCTCTCTCTCTCTCTCTCTCTCTCTCTCTCTCTCTCTCTCTCTCTCTCTCTCTCTCTCTCTCTCTCTCTCACGCATGGCTTGCTACCTACACTTCTCCCTCCGCACATTGTAATCATCAGCCTGCATATATTCTCCTTTCCTCTGATAAGCACAGCCACAGCCACAGCTCGGCACAGCAAAGCACAGCACAGCACAGCACAGCACAGCATTGCCTTCTTATATCTCAGTATATGGTTGAATTATTGCTCTCATTATTTCTTCTAATGTGTTTCTGGTTTTTCCACATAAACGGGAATATTTTATGATGAGCACTATTTGATTATCATTGGATCTATTCTGTATACATATTACTGTCTAGTTTCTTATGTAATATTAATAAAAAAAAGAGAAAAAAAATTGTTTATAGTTTTCTACTAACTCATTGATGTGATGTTGTTGTTATTGTTGTAGTTCATTTAATTATTTGGACAGTAAAAATTTCTCCCAAAACAAGTTATTAGTTCTTTTTCTTTTTTTGTTTTAGTGTTTTTTGGTGTGTGTTGTTTCCTTTTATCGTCTTGTCTTTCTCATTACTGTTCTCTCTTCTACTTCAGGTTGCTCTTCCATTCGTCATGAGGCCTCGTAAGAAAAGGGAAAGAAGAAAAAGGAAAGAGAGAGGCAGAGGGGACTCGGGCGAAGGAGGGAAATAAAAGGAAAGGAAGAAAGAGAGGGAAGGGGAAAAAAAAAATCAAACGTGCAAGTCATATCGAATATCATTAAATTCTTCCAATCAGGTTTAGAAATGAAGACTAAATTTTCTTAATCAAGGAAGGAAAATATAAGGAAAGAAACTGGCGTGGAAAGGAGAAAGAAGGATAAATGTGAGGGAAAGAGGGAAAAATATGCAAGTAAGCGAGGGAAATTGAAAGGAAAGTTAAGAAAAATATCCTCACCCATGAAAACGTAATTGAGGAAGCAAGAAAAAAAAATTGATATGAGAAGAGAGTGATAACTTTTTTAATAAAGAGACGAAAGGAAGAGGAAAGGAAAAAAAAGAGAAAGAAAATAAAAAGAAAGCAAAGAAAAAATAAGAAAGGGATGTGACTTAGAGGGAAAAACAAGCAGCAGACACACACGAGCATAATCACAAAACGAAAATACAACACCATACCAATACTATCTACAGAAAACACGTCACGCAAAGATAGCTAAAGTGCAGGAAAATAAACAAACCACGAGGAAGCACACACACTTACACTTACAACTACACCCACACTCACACTCACACACCCACGCCAACCCCGCCCCGTCCCACCACAACACGATCCCCTCGCGGGTTCACAAGGAGGCAAGCTGTCACGCCCAGCACCTCGACGTTCCTCCCGCCGCCGCCCGCCCCCGCCGCCACCGCCGCTACCTCCCCAGGCCAAGATAGCGCCCACGCCACGCCAGGACGCGGCCCGGGGCTCCAGCATGACCATGGACGACATCAAGGACTCGGCAACTTCGCCAATCATTGCCCAAAGTCCGCCGCCACAGATTGGTCAACAAAACAGCGAAGGGTTTAATCTGAAGCGGGCTGGCGAGCGTCTCCGAGCGGCGGGTGAGTACTGACTGACTGGCTGAGTTTTCTATTCTCTCTATCTTTCCTCTTGTTGTTGTTGTTGTCTTTGCTCCTCCTGGTTTGCTCCGTGGCTCTGGTGGTCAGGGGTGTTTGGTATGTTGGTGTTATTGTTTTGTTTTGTTTCCCTTTTTCGTTAATGTTTTTTATAGTGTTTTTACTGTTCTTTTGTTTGTGTTTCCTTCAGTTAGTTATTTGTTTGATTTTTTCTTTGTTGTTTAGTTTGGTGTTAACTGTGTTCTTCCCTTTTACTTTGTTATCGTTTCTTTATTTGCTTTCTTGTCTTAGAGTCAATTATAATATTTTCTGTGTTTCTTTATATTACTTATGTTATTCTTTTTCTTAATTTTCATGTTTTATTTCATTATATTTTGGTTGTATTTTACTAACTAAACTTTCTACACTTTTACTTTTATGCTTTCAACCTTATCAATTTTTATAAGTTATTGTTATTATTACCATATTATTTACCTTACGCTATATTACTGATACTATTCCTTCATGTGTTCTTATCATTATTGAGTATATGGTGATTTACTCCTTTGGGAAGACTCAGATGCTCTTCCCGAGGGGCAGGAGGCAGTGCATGAGGTTCTGAATATGTTATGGAGTCATAAGATGGTACAGTGCAGTGGAGTCATGAGTCACTGTAGCCTTGCCTTGCTTCATGAAATACTGTCACGTCATGTAGTGAAGTACAGTCACGGTCAGAAGTTGATGAGCATGTCACATTCACTTCCATTGTGCTTTGTGTTCTCCTGCAGTCTTAAGTTCTCTCATCTGGTGACCGTCTTAGTGAACCTGAGAGCGGAGAGATCGCCACCAGATTTAGGGTCTTGGGAATGAGGGAGATTTAAAACTAAACAGTGGGGAGTGAGTGTAGCTTGTTATTCGACTGGTGACAAAGAATGCTCATATCTTACTAATGTTATGTGATGCTGATGTCAATTAATACTGTAACGTCATGTCATGCTGAGCTCATGAACTTTCCTATACGTCATGCAGTATCTTAACGTCATGAGGTGCATAATTCATTCAATATTCCGAAGCATAAGAAACATTACTCTTTTTTCATATATATTTTATTTGTCTTAGATGTATTCTTGAGCCTCTTTGAAAAACTTGTCATGAGATTATTTTTTTTTCTGGTGCATAATGAGGCATAGTGTTCTGATGTGTTCACTGGGACACGTTAATGTGATGTAGACGTGCATGGTGGTGTCATGGTTTATGTGTAGCATCATGTCAGCGCGGGAGGACTCGGCTCAGAAGGGGGTCATTTCATTACTTTATTCCCACGTCCAAGGCCCTGCTCAGAAACGCTTTGGTCTCTCATCACGGCTATTCACAAAGGCCACAGACTGGAATGGCCGGTTTCTCACCAATGTTTCTTCTCTTGATATTTTATAAATTTTGTTACTCTGTCGCTACAACTTAATAAACACCTTCAATAATCCCTGTAATTTCGACTAAAGCATTTTGAAAGTAGAAAATGTTTCAGAATAAGGCCCTAAGAAGTGTCCTTTCTGTCATTGCCACTTAAACAGGTGGTGCTTGGACACTGCTCATTTTGCTCATTTCCTTCTTAACTTTCCTGAGCATTCCCTGACAACTTTCATTTTAACCTTAACAGATTACTAGTCCGCTTATCTGTCTCACATACTACAGTCACTTGGTTGGATTTTTAACTCGTTGCCAATTCCTTGACCTTACCTAATATTTTTGAGCATCTTTTCCTGCCCTTACTTGACTTTTTTAAGCATCTTTTCCTGGCCATCTCTTTACTGGGTGAGAATAAATTAAATTGTAACGTTTTGATACTTTTTGTGGCCTTACCTTGTGTCTTGTTTGATTTTATGGCTATTTAGCGGATTTTTTTCTGGCCTGGAACAAGATTGAACCTTTCCTTTAACGGTCATGTAAATGTTCGTGTTCGTAATACATGAGTTAACTTAATGGTACGAGTATTTCCTCTCAACTGACGTACGCACTCACTCACTCCGCTGGGGCCTTTTAGAAACGTTTCCCCAATCCGGGTTTTTTCCCCTTCCTTGCCTTCTTCCCCCAACCTTCCCTTTTATAGAGAGACAAATTACACGACTACCCACCCCTTTCCTCCTCCTCCTCCTCCTCCTCCTCCTCCTCCTCCTTCTCCTCCTCCTCCTCTTGGGTAACTATCGTAAGGAGCCGGATCCTCCCAGCTGACCCGCCTCGATCTCATTGTGATGGAAGACTGACATGTATTTTCTTTTCATTTGATCCTTCTGTTCTCCTCTCCAGCCGGTAAGTAAATTTAAGATCCTCTTTAGCTTGGTTTGTACTACCTTATAAGTACCTTGGATTGCTGTGCATAGTGTAGTGCATGTTAAGTACGTGTTTAAGTAGCTTCTCTTGTGGCTTGACTTTTCTTTGATTGGTTATTTAAGTGTTTAAGGTTTTTGGTTCCACGCAGGTAAAGTTTTGGGATCTTCAGAGTTTTGGGGTTAAAAGTCGTAAGGGTTTATTTGGAGGTTCGAAGGTTACAAAGAACATTCACTCCAATTAACAGTTTTCTCTTATTGGTTGAAGTGTTTTGCAGTTTTTTAGGGTTTAAAGTAGGTATTTTATGTGGTTTTAATATTTTGGGGTTAAAAATTCATTAGGGTGTTCTGGAGGCTTGCGTTTACTGTTCCCTAAAGCCACATCCAAAATCGTCTTCCTTTATTGAATATTAAAGTGTTTGTGGTTTTTGGGATTTTAAGTTGGTATTTTTTCGTGGTTTTAAAAGTTTAGGGGTGATAAGTGAAGGCTAAAGGTTCTCTGAGGGTTAATGTAAATATTTCCAATTGGCCGTTTTCCCTTATTGGTTGTTTAAGTGCTCGCTGTTCTATGGGGTTTTAAACAGATATATTTTCGTGGTTTCCAGAGTTTAGGGGTGAAAAGAGATATAATTTAACAGTTGTCTGAGGGTTCGACATTAGGAAGGGCTCTCCATAACTCTCCACTCTCGGTATTCCCAAATGTCACGACCAGAGACGTAAAACAGAAAGATAAAAGAGTTGTTTAGGTGTTAGAAATTCGTTATTTGTCATTAAGTTTATGTTATATTTGTGATTATGTGTGAGTCAATGTGTATTCGTTATTCGTGTGAGTGTTGTGTCTCATACCATCACTATCATCACCGCCACCGTCATCACCTTAGTCATCATCACTCTATCGATCCTCCCCTTTTCACGTTACCTTTCTTCATCACTACCATCATCACCATCACTGAAAACACAACCTAGCATCGTCATTGTTACTCACCACCTCATTATCACCATTTCTCTCAGTCTCACCACCATTACCACCACCACTTTCAGAAGAACAATAGAAGCATCCCAGTAACATTAAGCACCCTGCACACTCCTCACTCACTCCACACACAACTCCACAAGGCACTCCACACAACACACAACACTCAGCATTCATCCACCTCACTCCACTCTCTAGTTAAAACACAATAGAAAAACAAGTCTTCATACATCTCCATTTGAGTTCCATCCGCCCGTGAACTGCGTGGTGGAGCTGAGGGTGGAGGCGAGGCGAGGCGGGGCTCCACATTAGCATATTAATAGGAAGCCAAATTATACTTTCTCCGGTTGCTTCTCTCCCGAGGTAGATTATGGGCTTGTGTATTAATGCAGTGTGGGATTAGTGGCGATCCAGCCTCCCTGTCTTGTCCAATTGTTCACAGGTACTGTATTGGTAGGGTTGTGTCTTAACAGCTACTACTACTACTACTACTACTACTACTACTACTACTACTACTACTACTACTACTACTACTACTACTACTACTACTACTACTACTACTACTACTACTACTACTACTACTACTACTACTACTACTACTACTACTACTACTACTACTACTACTACTACTACTACTACTACTACTACTACTACTACTACTACTACTACTACTACTACTACTACTACTACGACTACTACTACTACTACTACTACTATTACGTGAGTTCAGGCGATCGTTGTGGCTCGATGGGCAAAGAGTCATGTACCTCAAGAGCCGCGTCGCATGTTCGATCCCTGGCCACTCCTCTGTCATCAAACTTTCACCGTTCAGATCGGTTTCTAAGTATTTTCAGCCGCAAGTCAAGTCGTTACAGTTGCTTGTCGTTTTTGTGGTCAGATGACGAGATAGTTAAAGGGACGGATAATAAAGAGCTACACTGATATTTTGTTGCATGTGAAATCTGAAGGTGGATCAGTCATTGCTAGGAAAGGTTACGCTATTGATGTAAAAAGAACTCTAACTACATAAATTAAAGGTACGTGACAAAAAGAGGCTAAACATTGATATAGGAGAGAGCAATGTATTGAGATACTAAAACACGAATGGTTGTATTAGAAGAAGCGATAAAAAAGCAATATAATTTTTAATGCTGTACTAAAACACGAAAACAAAATAGTAATGTTGATATATCTAACCATCAGTTCTGCATGACTGTGGGCGTAGATACGAACACGGAGGATAAAGAGCGTGAATAGAAGCAAAGAAGTAATGTTTGTTGGCGATGTAATTTCAGTGGAAGCAGAGCAAAATTAGGCGTGTATTGGGCAGTTCATTTGATTGTGCCGCGTTGTGCCTTCAGGTTTAAATTACATTGGATGGATTACGCCTCCTGCTGTCCTTTCAGGTGCTACGCTAGCTCTTGGGAAAACAGGAAAACAGGTCCTTCACTTCAATTATCGTTATTATTATGATGATAATGATAAAACAATGACGACGATAACAAGAACAATAGCAAGAACAACAACTAGGTCAACAATAGCACTACCGTCTCTATCCCTACCACTACCAATACGAAGAACACTACAACCTTCTCTATTAGCATCATTATTTCTATCGATTCATATAAACAAACGCATATTACTTCCTCCACATACATATTCCCTCACTATTCAGGCTCCGTAAAGGTCAACCGGAAACAACAACGCCGCATTAAATCAATTAACTTGTTGCCTTCATAAAGTGCTAAGTATTCTAAGTGTTTTTAACCTTTTGACTACTAGTGGCACACGTAACTTCATTTTGAGCAACCTTAGCTATCTTTACTGATCAATAATTAAGTTGTAAGTCTTCAAAAGCTTTACTAGATATTTGACTTTACTCTTTGCTGTGATTGCTGCCTTTCAAAATCGTCATCTGAACTTATCACTCTATAAAACCTGTATAAAAAAAAAAGTGTAAAATTCAGAGTTCTGGAAATTGAGTAAAACCACGAGTCACTTAAGTGTCGTGGGTCTAAGGTATTCAGAAACGCTTTACTCTTTCAACACGATTATTTTTCAAGGGCACCGAAATGATTAGCGGGTATTTCAAGAGTGTTTCTCCAGTTAATAATGCAGAAATTTCGTCACTCTGCCTCTAGAAACATAAAAACACCATAAGAAAATAACTCGAGTAAATTTAAATAAATCCTTTTGAAATAGTGGAGGCAAGTAAAGAGTGTTTCAGGATACGAACCTAATTCTCGACTTGTGTGGCAGTTACGTTCATTACACGCCATTTTGTTGTCGTTAATCAATTACTCGCGGAGTCCAGAGGAAAACATTTACCAAGGAAGGATTGATGGTGAGGAAAAATATACCGTCTCATTTGCATACCCCTTAAAATTTTCCTCCAGTGCGAGAGAAATGAGATGCAGGGGAGTTGAGAGAGAGAGAGAGAGAGAGAGAGAGAGAGAGAGAGAGAGAGAGAGAGAGAGAGAGAGAGAGAGAGAGAGAGAGAGAGACGAAACACACACACTTTACCTTTATCTCTCTCTCTCTCTCTCTCTCTTGCAAAAACCAGCAGAGGGAAAATAAGGAAAAGCTAGACGTGTAGGAAAGTAAAATAACGAATGCCTTTGAGGGAAAAAAATCAGGAAAAATACTAAGTTTATTTCAATTGCAATGATTTTCTCCACATCGGATTAGCGAGAAAGTGGGAAATTCCGGTGTGTGTTATGTGGACGAACTCGGATCCGTATGCAGTAGATGTGGTAAGAATGGGATGGATTTTCTCTAGCTCTCTCTCTCTCTCTCTCTCTCTCTCTCTCTCTCTCTCTCTCTCTCTCTCTCTCTCTCCCCGTCTGTCCCTCTCTCGTTCTCTCTTTTTTTTCTCTCTTATGTGACTAATGATGTGCCTTGTTCTCTCTCTCTCTCTCTCTCTCTCTCTCTCTCTCTCTCTCTCTCTCTCTCTCTCTCTGGTCTGCAAACAAGAAAAAAATGTTGAGATAGATTTGAAAGACTGGCAGAGAGAGAGAGAGAGAGAGAGAGAGAGAGAGAGAGAGAGAGAGAGAGAGAGTATCGAGGTCCTTCGGGAATCCAGGATTGTGGAGGCTTAAGGAAAATTGGGAAGGAAAGTCACAAAGAAGAAGAAAGAGGAGGAAGAGAAGGAAGAGAAGAGGGAGGAGGAGGAGGAGGAGGAGAGA
>NC_059289.1:5850103-5865103 GCF_017591435.1 Portunus trituberculatus | reverse complement strand
AGAGAGAGAGAGAGAGAGAGAGAGAGAGAGAGAGAGAGAGAGAGAGAGAGAGAGAGAGAGAGAGAGGGAGATTTACATTTGTACCTGGGAGATTTACATTTGTACCTATTAAAACTAATCACACTTGTAAAGTTTTTCCTGTCTCTTTTCTTCCTATTTTCTTTTTTTGTATTGTTTCATATTCGTTCTTCGTTTATTTCTTCTTTGCGTTATCGTTGTTTGCGTCTTTCATTTTATTTTTCCGTCTTCCTTCTCTTCGTTCTCTTCATTTCCTTATTTTCTATTCCTCATTCTTTCTGTTGTTCTTCACCTTTGTCTTCTTTATCCTTTTCTTCTTCTCCTTATTCTTATCCATCTTGTTCTTACTTTTGTGTTTCTTGTTTTTCTCCTAGTCCGCCTCCTTCTCCTCCTCTTCTTGCTCCTCCTCCTCCTCCTCCTCCTTCTCCTTCTCCTTCTCCTTCTCCTCCTCCTCCTCCTCCTCCTCCGCCTCTTCCTCCTCCGTCGCTCCATTAAGCCTGCCTTGCCCTGGGCTGCGCTGCGCCATTATCATTAAAAACACATCGTACAGGGACAGAATCGGGGGAGTTGTGATATTTTTTTGTCATTATATATATAGTTTTCTCTTATTTGTGTTTATTTTTCTTTTCGTCTCATTCTCTCACGCTCTCTTCGACTCTCTCTTTCTCTCTCTCTCTCATTCTCTCTCTCTCTCATTCGTGTGTGTAATTTGTAAATGGAGTATTGTTTTCTTTTTTTATATATTTTTGGGGGGAATGAGTGGAGGGGTTCCCCATTTATCATACGTAATTATTTGTTTGTGTGTGTGTGTGTGTGTGTGTGTGTGTGTGTGTGTGTGTGTGTGTGTGTGTGTGTGTGTGTGTGTGTGTGTGTGTGAGTGTGTGTGTCAGTGTGTTTGTATTTTTCATCTTCATTATTATTTTCACCGTCACTACCACCACCGCCGCCATCATCACTCAGGTAACCCATCGACAGGTAAGATCCAGGTGTGAGATGACCTTTCTCAAGCAATACCTGGCGCGGGGAGCGTGGCGGGAGGGGGAGGAGGCAAGAGATAGACGAGGCTGACACGCGGCGAAGGTGTGAAAGATGAAGTGATAACAAGTGAGGCTTTCAGAACTCAATGATGAAGTGAAAAAATGAAAAAGAAAGAAAAGAAAGAATAAAAAAGAGAACTCCAGATAATAGTGAAGATAATGATAGTCTGATGATGTTTACTTATTATTCATAGTATTTGTAGATGCAGAAAGGGGAAGAAGAAGAGAAAGAAATATACTATGGGAAGTAAATAGATAAATGAACACAGAAGAGGGGAAAGGGGAGGAGATATAAGGAAATTGTATGTATAGATAGATAAGTAAGATATAGAAGACGAAATCGTGAATAGAGACAAGGATAACAATGGTGAATGGTGATAGTAATAATAAAAATAGTAAGAAGAAGAATGATAATAATAGTAATGATAATGAATAGCTGCGGTGACACAAAGATAGAGTGAAAACAACAGATATTCCCAGCGTCTCAGGAGGCGAGGGTTGTTTGGTACACTTTCTTAATTTGTCTCAAAGCGGAAGGAGGAAAAAAGACACAAAGAAAGACTCAAAAAGAAAGGACAAAAACAAAACAGACCACAAACTTCAAACAGTGACCGACGCAAAGTTTTTTTTTTTTTTTTTTCCTAATACATACTTCATTTTTGTTATTGTTTGTTTGTTTGTTCTTTTTCACTCGAATTTCAATGTTTCACCGATGATTGAAAAAAAAATAAATAAAATGAGAAGTTTCGTTGTCAGAAATTTGAGGTGTAAAGAGAAAAACTCGTACTTTTCATGATAAAAGAAAAACATCGATCGAACCCTCCATGATAAAAAAGCAAATAAACTCGTACCTTTCAGGACAAAAAGAAAAGACACTCGTACTTTTCAAGGTAAAAACAAAGAAACTCGTACTTTTCATGACTCTTGATGAATTTCCTTTGGCGGGGAAGTGAGTTATTTTCTTTTTCTAGTGACATGATGAAACTATTTGCGTGGTATTGAGGGTGTTCAGATAAGCGAGTGGGGAGGCATTGTGGCGGCGGGGTGGTATTGGCAAGGCTCTCAATGGTTGGGTGGTGGTGGCGCGCCTACTCGGGTTCTGACTCTCCAGGTCAGATGAGGTCGAGGGGCGTAGAGTCAAGGTCACGTCACGGCTTTGTCATATAATAGGTCACACTAAGGTCATGTACTTTATTATTCTCTCTCTCTCTCTCTCTCTCTCTCTCTCTCTCTCTCTCTCTCTCTCTCTCTCTCTCTCTCTCTCTCTCTCTCTCTCTCTCTCTCTATCTATCTATCTATCTCTCTCTCTCTTTCTCCATGTTATGTAAAAGAAATGATGGAATAAAAGATTGTTTTTTCTGTGAGGTTACGCAAAAGTAAGAATGTTTTTTTTTTCCTTTTCTTCGACTCTCTACATGCCAGAATCCTGTCATATTATGTAGAACGAAACAAAAAGTTAGTTTGGTAAGTTTCATCCTAATACGTACATTATGTTTTCCCTAAGAAAGCGAGGCACAGCGCAGCCTTTTGTTCCTTTTTTTTCCTTTTGTCTTCGAGCACAACATGAAATTTGCTTGTATAGTGGAAGAGTTTGACCATCTTCTGAATATTCAAGATTCATAACGAAGAGAAAAACTTACGAATAGAGCGTTTACTCGTTTTTCTATTATTAAAGTGGTAGGAGGGAAGTGAATCTCATCATTAGTGTATAATAAGGGACAATGTGAGAAAGGGACATTTGTATCATTAGTCATTGATTGAGACGAAATGAGATTATGTGATGCTATTGTTAAAGGTTGATAAGGAGGACGTACGGTAATGAGGAGAATTTTGGGAAGGTTATGAGAAAATTGCTGAAGAGAAAAGTAGATGGACTGTCGCTGGTGGTTGTTACAAGAGTGCAGAAGAGAAAAATATAGTAAACACGTGGAGAGACATTTGTGAGGAGAGTGCAGAAGAGAAAAGGGAGGGTAGACAATTGAAAATACTAGTGGAGGTTGTGAGAAGAAAACGAAAGAGAAAAGGTGAAAATACTAGTTGTGCAGGTTGTGAGGATAGTGTAAAGGGTAGAAATGAGGATATGTAAGTGATGAGACGAGATGTTACTGTGAGGAGAACGTACAGAGGAAATAAAGGTAGTAGAGACTGGCGGTGCAAGGTACGAAGAGAATGCAGAAGGAAAAGTAAGGCCAGGGAAATGGATAGACTGACGCTGCCGCCTCTCAGGGATCTCACACCTGTCAGTATAGCCCCCCAATGGTATCCAATTCTTCTTTACTCTCCTGCATTGCTGCCCAGGCGCCCCACGAATTCCTTGCTTCGAATTTACAACTTTCTAAAGATATATAGATACATATGCACTGAAGGGAGCCTGGTAATGCACGTGTGTGTATTGCTGAAGGGAGAATGTAATATGAGAGGAACATTAGTGATAAAATAAAGTGTTCCATTAGGTTAGGTTAGGTTAGGATGACTGTTATTAGGTTATGTTAGGTTAGGCCAGACTTGATTAGGTTGATTTTTATTTTTGTGTTTAGCATAAGTTAGGTTAGTTCAGGATAGTTGAAATTTATTTTTTTATTTATACCATGTGGACTTTTCACGGGAATTTATTGGTTAAAGGGGATACTTTTTGGGTACCTCCTATCTTAAAGCCCACCCGCTAGGAAACCGTTGCCCCGAATGAGGAAGCCTAACCTGCAATCGTGGACAGGATTCGAACCCGTGTGCTTGGAGACCACTCAGATCCCAAAGCGCGCATGGTTCCACTGTACCACGGCGGCTAGAAGTTAGGATGAGTGTATGCTTAGGTTGGGTCAGGTTAGGTTAGGTTAGAGTCCGTTTTTAGTTGAAGTTAAGTAGGTTCGAATGACTTTATGTTCGGTGCGGTTAGCGTGGTAGTTTTTAGTTTACGTTAGGTTAGAGGGAGTGCGTTCGGATAAGTAGTAGTGTCTAATCAACATCATTCATTTCAGGGCCACATGACATTACTACCCTTTAGAATTACGTGTACCAAATGAAAATAATGAAAATGCAATGCTAAGTATGATGATAAGGTTTTGAAATACAATTGGGAGTAATATCTTTATTTGTCTTAAGGCTTCATTATATTTTGTTGCAGTTGCTTTTAGTAGTATTTCATTTTACTTAATTTGTTGGTACTCATTAGTGTTATATACATTTTCTCAGCTCATTATGGCGCGCTGCTCTAACAAGTCCAGTTCCTGAGGCGTTCATCTCATTACCACTGTTATCCACACACTATATATTCCCACGTATATAATTCACTCTAATTATTTCTCGTTTCTCCTCCTTTCCTTTACTCCTTCTTTTTCTATAATTACTGTTTATCTCCTCACTTTTACACCCCACGTTCATAACTCTCTCGGATTATCTTTTGGTTTAGCTTCATTCATTTATTTTCCCTTATTAGGGTTTATATTTTAAGGATGATTTTTATATTACTCCTGCAGTTGTTTTATATCAATGCTAGCTTTTCTTTTTATCATTACGGTCTAACTTTACATTTCCACATATCTCTGATCATATTTCAGTTTCTCTTTCCTCTTTTATTATCACATGTTGCATTTCATCTATACAATTTTGTTATTTTGTTAATTTCTTCCACATTTCTCTTTATATATCTCTTTCCATACAGTTTTAATTCATTTTCATCTTAACTTCCCTTCACTTCCATTTTCACTGCTTTGGTTTTACTATACACAAACTGTTCCTACTTATCAATCAGTGAAGTTCTTGTCTATTTCACTTTCATCTTTACACAATACACGCTTGTTACTAATCGTTTCACTTTCTTTCTCATCATTTATTATTCATTATCTATTACACATTATCCAAGTATTAACTATTTCCACGAATGTCACTGTAACTCTTATCCATATTTGACATTTTTCCGCACCATAATTATCTCCATAAAGCACTCCACAATTTTTTCCCTTAACTTTCTTATCACCCATTACACTTTTATCCACGCACCAACGATTCCCACGTACCTTTATGCAATTCTTAATCCATATCTTTCACATTCTCGTACATCTCTTTCCTTTAAAACTGCTCCCTGCATGATGATAATTGGGAAGTGTTCGTGAGAGTGCAGAAACCGTCGCTTCTTTTCTTTCTCTTTCTCTTTTTTTTTTCCTTACTTCAGTGGCACCACCGTAGTAACGAGCACTCCCTTGATCATTTGGCAGAGTTTATGTAGTTTAGCATTAGTCCCCGAGCAGCCATCCGGGCAGTGTTTCCTGGAGACATTACGAGTATAGCTTTAAGACTTTACCCTGATGATATGTAGGCTAGTGGTTGTGTCCTCATGAGATACTGTATTCATGATTATTATAGTCCCTCCTCGCCTCTCTCTCTCTCTCTCTCTCTCTCTCTCTCTCTCTCTCTCTCTCTCTCTCTCTCTCTCTCTCTCTCTCTCTCTCTCTCTCTCTCTCTCTCTCTCTCTCTCTCTCTCTCTCTCTCTCTCTCTCTCTCTCTCTTTAAGCCTGCAGAAATTACAGAGGTTCATTAACTAACTCACTACCTGTTTTTTCTTCCCTCAGCCCTATATAATTACAGTAAGTGACCCCCACCACTCTCTCTCTCACCAGGCCTCGCCCTCACGCTTCCAGTAACAGCAATAGAGAGCAGTAATGATCTTGCGCTGTGTAGTGTAATGGCCCCTGGTACACTGAGGGAACCATTAGTGTTATAAGCTTGTTGTACTCTTTCTTTCCCTATAGTTTCACGTCCCTCGGGAAAGACGTGTTGATAAGCTTTGTATTTCTTTGTATTTCTCTTTGTAACTTGTTCGTAAACGCTGATTGGTCGGGAACAAACACGGCATTTTGGACCAATCTAGTGAATTTGCTCGTCGGTTGCAAAACTTCGACGAGATAATTTGTTGTGTTTCTTTTGTTTTGTCTTTTCTGATTTTTGTTTCTAATAATTCTTTGCCTCCTGCCTTTGACGCGTTGTTGTTTTATGTTTTGATCTTTATTTTCTCTCGTGGACTTGTTTTCCACATCAGTAATAGTTTTACAGAATGCTTTTTCGCTTGCCGAGTTTTAAAAGTTGTAATGCTATTGATATTAAAAAGTTGCGAGGCAGTAAAGTTCTTTTGTTTATTCTGTTCTCAGTTTTGGAGTTAACTTAAATAACATTTCATTTCGAGTTATCAATTATTTTCTGACATAAATGTATTTTCTTATTATTCATTTTTTTCCTCAATTAAAAGTACTTTAAACTCTCCTCAAATACTAATTCAAATGTTTTTCTATTTGAGTAGTATGATCTTCTTTATTATCCATTTTCATAGATTTCTTCATAGATTTTCATTGTAACCATTTTTCTTCATTACATTACGCTTTTAATCCAAGTATTCCAATGCATTTTTTTCCAAATAGTATTTACACTATATATTGTTGCTCAATTTCAGTGTTTTTACCTATTCCACACAATTCATTTTTTTTTTTTTTTACTTTCTTCACTTATTTACTAAAATTTTCTTACATCTCCACTACGCACTAAAATTATCTAAAGAGACGGACAATTATTAGTGCGTGGAAGTTAAAGTTACCTTACAGCTTGTAATGTACTATCTACCTTACATGAAGCAAAGGAGGAAAGCGATGCGCGCTCTACATATCACCCTTTACTGTCACTGCGTCGCTGGACAAAGGTAGTTGTGGTGGCGATATAGTAAACTTATCTGTCCTTCCCTGTATACCACTTGAAGTGTCTCACCCTCGCTCAGTCTCCCTCTTGCTCATTCCACGTGTTAACTTTTATGAGCAAGCGAGTGAGGCAAAGTATCAGGGAAGGAATCAAGTCTTCGGGAAGGTGGGTGTTAGTTTTTCTTTCACTGTATACGTGTGTGTGTGTGTGTGTGTCTGGACGCCAACACACACAGGTCAGGCAAGGTAACACAGCGGTCGCCTATCTCATTTGCATACTGGCCAGGTTTAGGCATTCTAATGGGGCGGAATATCAAGGTAGAGGGAGGAGAAGGAAGGAGAAAGCTCGTGTGTCTATAGGTGTGACGTTAGGTGTGTGCGGGGTAAAGGAGTGTGCGTAGGAGGGAAAGGCCTGTGTGGTAATTATGTGATTGGGAAAGTAAGGCGAGAGAAGTTGTGAGGGCGTAACGTGTGAGATTAAGATGAATGTGTGTGTGTGTGTGTGTGTGTGTGTGTGTGTGTGTGTGTGTGTGTGTGTGTGTGTGTGTGTGTGTGTGTGTGTGTGTGTGTGTGTGTGTGTGTGTGTGTGTGTTTCAGTGATGAATGGGCCAGGGAAAATAGTTAGTTTCTGTGTGTGTTTATACAGTACAGGAACGAATGAATAAATGGATAAGAGAGTGAGAGAGAGAGAGAGAGAGAGAGAGAGAAGAAAATAAAGGAAATAAAAACAAACCTTATCACACCTATCGACCCTTACAAAGTCATTAATACACAACACCATGCAATCTAAACTAAAAGACATAAAAAACCAAACAATAGAAGAAAAAAAACATCAATAAATAAATCAGATAAAGAACACAAGAGAGAGAGAGAAAAAAAAAAAGAAACGAGACAGAAAACCCCCAGAATAAACTCCAAAACAGACAACAATAGACCTTCACACACCGACAGTAAAGATGAAAAACGAATGCACGAGTTAGAAACTGATGAGCGCCACATGACCATCACGTAGCCACCTCATAAAGCAAGTGCCAATAGCCATCACAGTGCCCGTTAAAAGCCCAGATACATTAGGCCCTATCATTTCACGTACACACCTCATTACTCCCTTGCTGCCTCCCGTATGCTCCCTAATCACTTCCTTCACCGTCCACACGCAAGAGTCAGGTAGAAAATAAAAGGGTCTCACGTTAATTAATTCGTACAGGTTAGATGCTTACCTGTGCATGAGATAAGGCAAGTTTTTTTGTGGGTATATTTCTTTATTCCCGTGTTTTTATTTTGAAGGGGTAAAGTTTTGCAGTGTTTTGTGGTGGGTTAATTGATTTACTGCGAGAGAGAGAGAGAGAGAGAGAGAGATTAATTAACGGCATTCAGGTCACAAGGGCGGAGTTTTAGCCATTTTTCAGTCCTCTGTGACCTCTATCGCCCTACTGACATGTGGTACTTACGCCCCTCCCATTAACGACTCTCTCTCTCTCTCTCTCTCTCTCTCTCTCTCTCTCTCTCTCTCTCTCTCTCTCTCTCTCTCTCTCTCTCTCTCTCTCTTTCCTTTTATCACTGAGAAACTACTATAATAATACCAGAAAGAGAGAGAGAGAGAGAGAGAGAGAGAGAGAGAGAGAGAGAGAGAGAGAGAGAGAGAGAGAGAGAGAGAGAGAGAGAGAGAGAGAGAGAGAGGAACAAAAGTTTTCCCTTGTTTCCTCCTTTGAACTTCGCCACAAGGACTGCCCCTCAGAACACGGTCGCTTGATCCTTACTTGTTGAGGGATAGAGAGAGAGAGAGAGAGAGAGAGAGAGAGAGAGAGAGAGAGAGAGAGAGAGAGAGAGAGAGAGAGAGAGAGAGAGAGAGAGAGAGAGAGAAATAAAAGATCTAAGCGGGAAAAGGAAGAAGGGAGGGGGAGAAACGAGGAATGAAATGAGAAAATATATAAAAAGAAGATTGGGAGAGTCTTAAGCAATGTGTTTAGGGTTAGAAAGATGAGGGGTGCTTTTTAAGGGAGCCAGAGAGGGATGTTAAGGCTGATGGAGCGTCACATAACCATTAGGACCTGAAAATATATATAAAGGAATGAAGGAGGACCCGCCGGAAGGAAAATAGAGGAAAAGAGTAAGTGAAAACAGCGAGTGAAAAGTGTAGCTAAGAATGAGAAGAGGAGAAATCGAGTGGAAAAGGAGAATGATGAGGAAAGGAAGAGTTTGTATCATGAGGAAGTGTTTAAGAGAAAATGTTGTGGGAAAAATGTGTGATTTGGGGAACTGAGTGAAAGTTTGAGACAGACTGACGAGTGAGTGTAAAAGAAGACTGTTAAAGGAAGAAAAGATTGATGTGTACGAGGAAAGGTGAAAGACGCAGCATCGGAAAGAAAGAACACTGGAAAAATAGAGTGTTGATTGCATCTGAGAGTGCCAAAACAGGTGAAGGAAAAAAAATTGACTATTCAAAAGAACGAAGAACTCAAAACATATGAAAGGAAAAATTGGAATAAGAGAAAAAAAAACACGAACACTAAACCAAAACATCGACGAACACCACTGTAAAAAAAAAACATACGAAGAAAAGTGAAGAAAAAAATAATAAATAAGAAAAAAGAAAAAGAAAAAACACTGATATACAACCAAAAGAAGATGAAGAATAACACCCGCCAAAAAAAATGAAACTAAATTAAGACAAAATAAAAAGTGAAGAAAAGGAACACAGACGAGTGAAGGAGGAGGAGGAGGAGGAGGAGGAGGAGGAGAAGAAAAGACGTTGAAATGGAAAAGGGTAGATGCCCCCTGACACTGATTAATGGGGCTATGTGGTGCAAGAGGCTTCGGGGAAACTTAATGATACAGAATAATTTAATGGTGTGGTGTATGGCTCTTGCTGTGACGTCACTGCTACCTGCTGAAGTTATCAAGTGGAGAGAAGTTTTGTTTTACGATGAAGGAGGAGGAAGAGGAAGAGGAAGAGGAGGAGGAGGAGGAGGAGGAGGAGGAGGAGGAGGAGGAGGAGGAGGAGGAGGAGGAGGAGGAGGAGGAATAGTAAAAAAGAGGCTTGGGGTAAAAGAATGCATGTTTGAGAGAGAGAGAGAGAGAGAGAGAGAGAGAGAGAGAGAGAGAGTTTGTCCATTATCACATGTTTTCCAGTGAGCCGAGTGTAAAGTTTCCAATTCTTTACTTTCTTATCCACAGAGAGAGAGAGAGAGAGAGAGAGAGAGAGAGAGAGAGAGAGAGAGAGAGAGAGAGACTTATAAAGCAAACACACAATGACATAAAGAGGCAGGGAGGCAAACAGACAGACAGACAGACACAGACAGACAGGCAGGGTATGAGTTACATCATTAGCGAACTCACTGCGAGAGACATGGACGAAAGAAAGAAAGAAACACAGAAAGACAAAATTATAGAGAAACAGATAGAAGGAAATAGACAGAGAAAAGCAAAAATAAATACATATAGAAACAAAGATTTATAAAGAGATAGACAGACAAGACAGAAAAAATACAGAAACAGAAAGAATTGATAGAAAACTGATAGAGACAGACAGAAGGCCATTATTTTGACAGACATAAGACAGACACAAACAGTCAATTACAGCGGAACAGATGGAGACAAAGAAGATGGCCACTAGATAAGGACAGACAGACAGGCAGACAGAAAGAGGCAGTCAATTAGAGAAAGAAGAGACGGATTTACACGGACAGATGGAGGAGGGACGGAGTGACGAAACAAGACAGGGAGAGAAACTTGAATTCTTTGTTCTGAGGACTTCAAGATTGGCAAGAAACTCGTCCTCTTATTGGCGAACTTCGACACTCGCCCGTCTGCCTCTCCGCCAACCCAAACTTTCCCTCTCACTCTTGTCCTCCAGCTTTCATTCTGATTGGAGGACGAGGCGCGGTGCTGTATTGACACCACCACTAGAGTAGTCAGGTACAGCAAACGTGAAAGCAAGGAAAGATAAGCAAAAACAAAGGACATTTCTTTCCTCTTCGCTTCCTTCTTAAAAAAAAAAAGCTAGGATTATAAAACAAAAAGAATAAATATATATATCATTAATTAACTTTTCAACATGATATATAACTACATCCTCTTTTCCTCTCTCTCTCTCTCTCTCTCTCTCTCTCTCTCTCTCTCTCTCTCTCAAGTACAATAAGAGTAGGGCAAAAGAGCAGATCAGATATTCCAACATTATCCAGTTAATTTTGGAACGAGGACTGAGAGAGGCAAGCCAGGCAGGGGAAGGGAAGTAAAGGGAGAGGGAAAAATGGAGAAGACTGGGCTGAGAGGAAAAGGAGGAGGACGGAAAGGACAGGTGGGGGAGGAGGGAAGGAAAGGAAGAGAGCATTAGGGAGAAGGAAAAAAATTAGGGTCAGTGAAGTAGAGGAGTGAGAGACAAGGATGAGTGGGATGGAGGAGGAGGAGGAGGAGGAGGAGGAGGAGGAGGAGGAGGAGGAGGAGGAGGAGGAGGAGGAGGAGGAGGAGGAGGAGGAGGAGGAGGAGGAGGAGGAGGAGGAGGAGGAGGAGGATAAGGGAGATGCAAAGTATTAGTGGTTATAATGCAGGTATTGGTCAATAATGTGAGAAAATACCTGTGTCTCTCTCTCTCTCTCTCTCTCTCTCTCTCTCTCTCTCTCTCTCTCTCTCTCTCTCTCTCTCTCTCTCTCTCTCTCTCTCTCTCTTCTCTCTCTCTCTCTCTCTCTCTCTCTCTCTCTCTCTCTCTCTCTCTCTCTCTCTCTCTCTCTCTCTCTCTCTCTCTCTCTCTCTCTCTCTCTCTCTCTCTCTCTCTCTCTCTCTCTCTCTCTCTCTCTCTCTCTCTCTCTCTCTCTCTCTCTCTCTCTCTCTCTCTCTCTCTCTCTCTCTCTCTCTCTCTCAACGTCATAAGTGAATCTGGAGAATGTCAATCTCTCTCTCTCTCTCTCTCTCTCTCTCTCTCTCTCTCTCTCTCTCTCTCTCTCTCTCTCTCTCTCTCTCTCTCTCTCTCTCTCTCTCTCTCTCTCTCTCTCTCTCTCTTTCTCTCTCTCGTGTGACCTTCCCATTCATTTATTGTTTTTTCATTGCCTTTGTTTTTTTTTTTATATCAATTGAAAGTTTTACTCTTCTCTCTTTTCTCCCTCCTCCTTCTTTCTCCTTCTCTTTCTCCCTCTATCTCTCTTTCTCTGCTGTTTCATTTTTCATTCCTTCCGCGCCATTTGTCGTTTTCTGTCTTCAAAATTACATCAGTTTCCCTTTTCGTATTTTTGTTTTCCTCGCGAGTCTTGTGTTCGTGATGCGTTTATCATGCGGCTCTATATATTTCCGGGGAGAGGAGTTGGCAGGGTAAAGAAGTGACTCAGCTTGTGGGAGACTTGGTATGAGGGTGACTCAGCGTGTGATCCGTGTTGACAAGTTCGTGAGTCAGCAAGTGGTAAGGTAAAGTGATCTGGAAGTGGACAAGTTGCCGGGGAATTAATGAGGTCGTGAGGAGATGGTTGGCTGATTGGAAGAGGGAGCGGAGTGAACATTTGTTATCTTGTGGTCGATGTCTTTCCACAGTGGCCAGGTTGGAAGTCTTAATGGTTGAATTGATTTAGTTTGGTGAGGGAGTTGATGTTTAAAAGGCTGAGAAAGAGTAACTGCAAAGTCTAATGTAGTTTAGTTAGGAGTCCTGGGAGTGGATGAGTTAGACAAAATTTACCTCCCAGTTCTCCTTGTTTTTTGTGTGCATCTTCAAACAAGCAAATCGTTACAATACAATAATTGATAGAAATGGACAACTATTTCAATTAAAAAGTTAAAATTATCCTAATGTAACTTAACATATCAAAACCTTACATTACTTAATATCCCTAACTCACCTCGTGTATCCGGAACAGCTGACCTTCCAATGATTCAAAGTTAGAGTAGAATATAATGAGGTCGGGGATGATTTGATAGCCGAACATAGTTATTGGAACAAAGGTGGCCATGGAATGATACCTTCCCCTCTGATCGCTTTGACTCTGTGTTGGTCAAGTTGATAGTTCAGGAAGAGGACCAGTTGGTAGGGAAGTTATTTGTGTTTGGTATGTCAATAGAGTAACAATAGGGACGGGAGAAGAGGTAGCTATTAGAATGATAGACCTATTGATTGATTTAACTCCATGCTGGCGAAGTTAGCTAATCTGAAGGAGAAGTCAGAAGGGATATCATTGATGCAGTTTGTAAGATGATGATTAAACGATAAGGATGGGAGAATGAGTGAGAGTCCAAATGGTTGGTTTAACTCTAATGTGGTGAAGTTAGCAAGATGAGGACAAGCTGAAAGGAAGTTATAAAGTTGGGAAGTAGATGACAGGGATGGGAGAAGAGGTGGCCAGTTGAATGACAGACCAACTGATCGATTTAACTTTATCGTGGTGAAGTTAACAGGAGGTGGACAAGCTGGAGGGAAAGTTATGTAGTACTGTAGTTGATAAGCTCATGGGTGAACGATACGAGCCGGAGACATGGCGGTTATTTCAATGATAAACATTCCCATCTCTTTAACACTGATGACCCAGTGAGGAAGTTTACAGCACCACAATTTACTTCACTGACCAACCGAGCTAACTGTGTGACGGTTTACCTGTGAATTGACAGTTAGGGGACTTACACCCGTTTGGAGCCTTGATTGCTGGACCTGTTGACTAAAACTATTATTGGGGGGATATATGTTACCTGAGGGAGTGATGACGGGGTGGAATCTCTGCCTACAGTACTCGCAACACACCTAACGCAACACAAACAAGGTGAATGCAACGTACAACTTAAATGAAAACCAGCGCTGGAGTTTTAGTGTGTGTGTGTGTGTGTGTGTGTGTGTGTGTGTGTGTGTGTGTGTGTGTGTGTGTGTGTGTGTGTGTGTGTGTGTGTGTGTGTGTGTGTTTGTGTGTGTGTCTAGGAATAGTGTCGTTGGTCTTTGAGATTGGATCGTGGGTGCCTGGGATGGAGTGTGTTAATTTTACAATGTCATGGTGCCTGTAGCTTCGAGTCTGGTCAGGATACACTGGTTTCTGATGTACCGTTGCTTTCTGTTTGAGTTCAGAGTGTCCTAGTGATGTGGGATTTAATGTTAATATTAACTTTAAACTTTAATATTAACTACTTTGCTACTTAAAAAAAATGAGAATGAAAAAATAATACACAAAAGTGGCTCAGGAAAATGTGTCACTGGAATACATATAATATAATTCGAAAAATATACTATTCTGAAATAAATGACATTATTCTTTTTGTATCACTTTTTATCTATATATATTTTTTTGTCATTTTTCCTACGCAAATTTCCCCACATTCGGTCTGCGTCATCATGCAAGCAGTGACGGGATGAATATTGTAACGCTGCTGTGAAAGAGGCGCTGTTACTCACATATTTTCATTGCGCTATGTGAAATAGAGCCACAAGTATGAAAGTGACCTGTATGACTCTACACGAATGCTTATAACTAATGGATACGTATTTTAGAAAGACACCAATGTAGAATTAACTTTAAGACAGAGAATGGTGTTATAGTGTCTTTAGATTGTACATTTTGGGGACTGGTACCTTCTGTTGCCCTTAATTGATAGTACTTTCTTGATCCTGAGGCCAGAATCACTTTTGTATAAATAATGTACAATATCAGCACCAAGTCATGTCTTTGAAGTATCCAATAGTCTCTCTAGTAACCATATTTCTGCTACAATTATGTATGTAAATTCAATAATATTTCAGCAAGACGTGATTGTGATTTGATCTCAACTTGCACAAAATTCTGCCGCTTTGCAATTCAAAAAGATTATAATATTGTCCCGTCCCAGTGACTCCTACTTCCCCCCCTCCCCCCTTCCCTTCACGCGGCAAGCTAAGCCTCGAGTAGTAATTGGAACTTCTATTGCCCAATACTTTTCTCGAGAAATTACTACACCTTGTTATGAACGAATTCCCTCGACAATTACTTTCTTTCTTTACGCTGCTGATTTTATTTATGGAACAATCTGAGGCTTTTCCGACAATTTCAAGGCAGAATATGAAAGGAAAATAATACAAAAAAGAATAAAGATGAAAGCCAAACATCAAAGACACACTCTTCACTTGCCATTGTGGAAGAAAACTTGACGTAGATGAGACTAGAAAACAAAACAAAGAAACACACCCACACACTTACCCACCGACACACGCACACACAAACACGCAAACCCACTGCCGTTCCTCTTCTCCTCGCTACCCCGACCATACACACATCAAAACCACATTCTTTATTCCTAGCATTAACATAGGAAGCATGTGGCAGATGGTGCGA
>NC_059289.1:5815103-5837603 GCF_017591435.1 Portunus trituberculatus | reverse complement strand
ACACACACACACACACACACACACACACACACACACACACTCTCTCTCTCTCTCTCTCTCTCTCTCTCTCTCTCTCTCTCTCTCTCTCTCTCTCTCTCTCTCTCTCTCTCTCTCTCTCTCTCTCTCTCTCTCTCTCTCTCTCTCTCTCTCTCTCTCTCTCTCTCTCTCTCTCTCTCTCTCTGACACCTTATTAAATTCTCTCGCTCCAGTGTTCTCTATATGGAGGGGAGAGGGAAAGTGAGGGAGGAGAGGGACAGAACTGAGAAATTATATAAGCAGGTGAGTGAGAGAAGGATGAGGAGGAGGAGGCAGAGGAGAAGGTCATAAGGCACAAAGATGGATAATTAGGAAGAGAAGAAGAAGATGGAGAAGAAGAAGAGAAGCAAGACTCAGCAGTTAAGGAAAAAAGCAAAAAAATAAAAATGAAAAAACAAGAGCTAGAAAGGTAATGGATAAAAAAAATGCGAAAAGGGGAGATATAGAAGGAGAAGAAGAGGGCAGGAGGGAGAAGGAAGGTAAGATTTTTGAGGCAGATACGGAGGGTGGAGCGAGAAGAGAAGGAGGAGACAGGGAAGGAGGAAAAGAAGGAAGATACGTGAGAGAAGAGGAGGAGGAAGGGAAGGGGAAGGAATATGAAGGAAAAGACACGAGGCAGATATGGAGAGGGAGAAAGATAAACGGGAGGAAGAGTCAGTGAAGGAGAGAAGGAGTAAACGGAGGAAGATAAGTAAGGAATAGAAAAAGGAAGAAAAAGAAGGTGAAATAGCAAAAAAAATCCACCAGGCAGAAATGGAAAAGGAGAAAGACAAATAGGAGAAAGAGAGAAAGGGGAAAGAAGGAATAAACTGAGAAATAGAAGTGAAGGAGAGAGAAGGAAGAGGAGTAATAGGAGGAGGCCAAAGAGAAAGACATTATCACATAGGTCAGTTGCGAGTCCCAGCAGGTGAGTGAATCGTGTCGTCCCCGCCACATGTCAGTGTCAGGAGGTATCGGTAACTTCTAATAATAACTGCTAATAAGTTGGCTCCGCTGCTCTTTCGCCCTGACAGACAGAGACTAGGCGAGGAGAGGCGAACCAATGGCTGAAACTTTCTTGTTCTCCATGCAGTGAGTAAGAGCGTGTGTTAGGTTTGTTATGGTATGTGTTGTTGTTGTTGTTGTTGTTTTTGTTGTTGTTGTTGTTGGTTTACGTGTTGGTGGTGGTTCTTTCTCTGTCTATGTTTTATTAGTGAATTTTTGCCTCGATTTTACAATTTTTAAATTATGTGATTCTTTCTCCAACCACTAAATGATTTGAGCATGTTTTCCTGGATCACCACCACCACCACCTCCACCACAACCACCACCATCACCACCATCTCCACACTCGTCACGGCAACCTTTGTCTGCCTCCATCATACATAAGGTCACGTGCTCTCCGAAGTAAGATGACTCTCAACTCCATGAATTCTAAGGACAGGCTGCCCATGAGGTCCACGTACGTACCTTCCCGTCCGTGCCTAGAAGTCCTCACCTACGTATAACAAGGACGAATAAAGAATAGTGTTTGTTGGATACTCAAGGGATTAAATGGAGAAAAGGAAGCGAAATATATATGTGTAAACTGATATATTTTTTCCTTCTTTTTCGTGATCTAATTTTTCTGTTTTATGATTTTTCTCTCGTTTCTCGTCCTCCAGTTTCCAATTTTTTTTTTTTCTTTTTTCTTTTTCTTTCTCTCTTCATCCTTTACACTTTTCATACCACCTTTCTTGTTTTTCTGTTTCTTTCTTTTAAAATCATGTTTCCTATTTCCTCCTTTTCTTTTATTCCATTCATATCATCTCCCTGTCCTCTATTTCTACACCTATATGCTTGTAGGTTACCAGAGACTTGAAGAAACAGACAATACATACCAAACCTAACTACATTAAGCCTCTGACTGCTACAAGGTACATCTCTACCTAATCATCAATCACTTGATACATATTTACTTGTTCTGCAGCCACATCCTATCGTTCAACTGAGAAAAAACAGTAAAACGTACACTTTTTCAACACCAGCTTTCTCTTAGATGCTTTCAAAGATCTCACTCATTGCTGAGTGTCTCGTGTCCCAATGAAAGGTAAAAAAATACAAAGCACACATTTTGGAGAAATAATAATCTGTAGAATACCACATGAACTATTTTCTCTCAGTATTCAAGTCCTTTTTGCGTGAGCATAGAGTGTGAGACTAACTGCACGAAGCATAAATACAGCTATGAACACCAACACACTCCATAGACACAGAGCAAACAGCCAGCAAAGCGCCAGATCGTTAAATAGATAGTTAGACAGTTAAGTACAGTGTAAAACCTATTGTAGGGAACATAAACTTCACGATCAAGAGAAACACACGCGGCAGACAGACAGCAACAGCCAGTGCAGCGCCAGGTAATGTTGGATGTGCCTCCTAACAGCCTTCGTAACGCGGCGGTCCCAACACAGCTGACCATAACGTAACGAGGCTTTTCCATGGCCACCCTCTCTCCTAAAGCACCGATAACCATAACGATCACATTAGTCTCCCCCCATCCCTCCTCTCTCTCTCTCTCTCTCTCTCTCTCTCTCTCTCTCTCTCTCTCTCTCTCTCTCTCTCTCTCTCTCTCTCTTTTATGTGTTTTCTATTCATTTTTCATATTTCTGATTAATTCCATGCTTTTTCATCTTCTTTCTTCTTGTTCCTTTTCTCCTATCTTCATTTGTCTATCCATCTGTCAGTCTTTTCATTTCTTTCTCTCTCTCTCTCTCTCTCTCTCTCTCTCTCTCTCTCTCTCTCTCTCTCTCTCTCTCTCTCTCTCTCTCTCTCTCTCTCTCTCTCTCTCTCTCTCTCTCTCTCTCTCTCTCTCTCTCTCTCTCTCTCTCTCTCTCTCTCTCTCTCTCTCTCTCTCTCTCTCTCTCTCTCTCTCTCTCTCTCTCTCTCTCTCTCTCCTACTTATTCCTTCCTTCTTCCCTCTTTTTCTCCTTCAATCCTCTTCCTACCTTTCTTCCTCCACTTTCCTCCCCTTTGTCGACTTCCCTCCAATCAGCCTCCTTGTATTTTCACCATAACTCTCCTTACCTTCTTTCCTTTTATCTTTCCTTCTCTACCTTTCTGCCTCCCCTCTCTTTTTCACTCTTTCCTTTCTACACCTCACTGTTTTTCTCCCCTTCTTCCAGTCTTCCTTCTTCTCTCACTTTACCTTCATTTTCATCTCATTACCTGCAGTTCCTTTTTCCCGTTCCCTCACCTTATTCTACCTGCTTTCCCTTTTCTCCTTTCTTCCTTTTTTTTCCTCTCATTTCCAGTTTTATGCCTTCCCTTCACCAATCTTGCTTTTTTTTCATTATCTTCTGTTTTTTGTTTTTCTTCTCCTCTCTACATGTGTTCCTCTACCGTCTTCTAGCAATGTTTTTATTCTTCTCTTTCTATTCTCTATTACTTGTTTGTTTGTTTTTTATTTCGCCTTTTTTTCTTTATTTTATTTTGTCTTAACGTCATCTTTTTTTTTTTTGTCTTGAGTTCCTTTTTATATTCGTCTATTTTTTTCGATATTCCGTTCTCTTTTCTTTCCTCCTATTCTTTTTTCTTCCTTTCCCTTCAATTTCTTATTCTTTTCATATTACGGTTACTTATTTTCATTTTTCTATTTTGCTTCACCGGATTTCTTCCTTGTCATCATCATTTTTCATATCCCTTTCCTTGCTCCTAATTCAATATATCCTATCTCCTCTTCCATTTTCTTTTAGCCTTCCTTTGTCTCAATTCTATATGACTTTTATATTTCAGTTATCTTTATCCTGTTTTCTTTCCTAGTGTCATTTATCGTTTTTCATATTCCCATACCCTTCTCTTCATTCAATATATCCTATCTCTCTTTTCTCATTCCATTTTGTCTTCTACCATTTCTTTCTTTTCCTTTTCCTTTTCTTTCTTTTATTTTTTTGCATTTCGGTTACTTTTTAAGGTCTTCTTTCACTTGCGTCATTTCCCTCCTCTTCCCTTCACTTTCCTGACGCGTTCTCTCTCCATCCTCCTTCCTCCTTCCTCCTCCTTCTTCGGGACTCCTTGCGTACCCTTGTCTCCTTTCTTTGTGTTTTGTGGAGTTCCTGCGATATTTTTTCTCATGTACCACGCTTACGCACATTCTCGTCCCTCTTCATTTGCTTAGTATTCATATTTTCATTTCATTTTTACTCTCTCTCCTTCATCCTTATCGTCTTTTCTCATTTCGCTTCACATTTATTACTTTCCTCTCCTCTCTGTGGTCACTTATTTTCTTTGTCTTTTTTTCGTTTTTTTCTCTTTTCCTTTCTCTTCTCAAATTTCTACTCTCTTTCTCTCATTCTTTCTCCCTTTCTCCGTGTCTCTTATTCATTTAAAATTGCTTTGGTTTTTCTCATCCTCCTCCTCCTCCTTCTCACTTTTTTTTTATTTCTTTACATTCTCTTTCTGTTTTTTCTCTTCTTTTCTTCTTCCTTCATTGACTCTGATGCATTCGCTATCTCTCGACTCTCTTTCTCACTTTTTATTCTCTCAGTTTCTCGTCTGTCTCTTTCTTTCATCTCTTCTTTCATTGGATGTGATGAATTCCCTTCCTCTGTTCAGTATTCCACCCCGAACCTCCCTCTGTATACCGCCAAGACTATATTTACTCCTCCTTCCCCTCTCTCCTCTCTCTCTCTCTCTCTCTCTCTCTCTCTCTCTCTCTCTCTCTCTCTCTCTCTCTCTCTCTCTCTCTCTCTCTCTCTCTCTCTTCTTCACTGAGCATTCTTTCTTTTTTTCGTTTCCAGTGCTCTCCTTCATTCTTCTGGATCTTTCTCTTATCTTGTGCTTTCTTTCCCTCTTCTCTCTTCCTCTCTCTCCTATATGTTTATCTCTTTCTGTGTTGTTATTGTTTTCCTTGTTGTTGTTGTTGTTGTTGTTGTTGTTGTTGTTCGTCCTCTATTTCTTTTTCTTTTTATCTCTTTTGTAAAGATTTCTTTTTTCTTTACTTTTCTCTCTTTTGCTTTCCATTTTCTTTTTTCCATTCTTATTTGGTCTGCTTCCTTCATTTTATAGTCATTTTCTTTTTTTTTTGTCTCAATTGTCCTTCTCCTCCTCCTCCTCCTCCTCCTCTTTTTCCTCTTCCTCTTTCTTCTCTTCCTTCTTATCAACTTCTTCCTCTTCGTCCTTCTCCTCCTTCTCTTATTCCTCTTCCTCTTCTTCCTCCTCCTCCTCCTCCTCCTCTCCTCCTCCTCCTCCTCCTCCTCCTCCTCCTTACCATCCATCACGTTAGCCTTAAATCAAGAGCGTCAAATCCTGAGTTAAGCCACGAAGAAGAAATAGGAGGGAGAAAAAGAAAGAGAAAGAGATCAAGTAATATAAAAAAGAGAAAAAAAAAGAAAAACAGACACATGAAGAAAAATGAGGAAAGAGGAATGGGAAAAGAGGCCAGAAAACCCATAAAGGATGAAATATTTCGAAATAGAAAGTGATATTTGGGTATGTCTTGAATAACAGAGACTGGAAGGAGCAGTGCAGGGAGGAAATTTTGGAGTGGAGGGAAGAAAGGGAAGAAGAAAACGGTGCGTACAAGACAAAGGGTAGCTGAAGAAAATGAGATCTGGGATAAAAATAGCCTCTCTCTCTCTTTCTTTTTCTTTCTCTCTCTCTCTCTCTCTCTCTCTCTCTCTCTCTCTCTCTCTCTCTCTCTCTCTCTCTCTCTCTCTCTCTCTCTCTCTCTCTCTCTCTCTCTCTCTCTCTCTCTCTCTCTCTCTCTCTCTCTCTCTCCAGATATTATGCAGCTTGTTGTAGTATTTGTATTTTTAGTTTCATCTTTTTCTGTGTGTGTGTGTGTGTGTGTGTGTGTGTGTGTGTGTGTGTGTGTGTGTGTGTGTGTGTGTGTGTGTGTGTGTGTGTGTGTGTGTGTGTGTGTGTGTGTGTGTGTGTGTGTGTGTGTGTGTAGGTGCTCATTTATTCCCGGTCATGCATCGTATCTCTTAACTTCCTTGTTCTCCTAAATTTAGTTCATATCCTTCTCTTGTTTCTGTCTCCCCTCCGCCGCCGCCGCCGTCGTTCATCTCAAGCGTTTAATGTATAATTCATCTCCTTTTTTTCCTTTCACGTATTTACCTTCTGACTCACCTGCATTTCAGTTTCTTGTCCTTCTGTTTGTCTTTTCGTATGTGTGTGTGTGTGTGTGTGTGTGTGTGTGTGTGTGTGTGTGTGTGTGTGTGTGTGTGTGTGTGTGTGTGTGTGTGTGTGTGTGTGTGTGTGTGTGTGTGTGTGTGTGTGTGTGTGTGTGTGTGTGTGTGTGTGTGTGTGTGTGTGTGTGTGTGTGTGTGTGTCTGTGTCTGTGTGTGTGTCTGGATTTGTATGTATATCTGTATTTGTTTCTCTGTCTGTCTATGCGTCTCAGTCTGTCTATGTCTCTGTATTATTTCTTTGTTTTCTTGTCTTTTCTCTTGTTTTGTCATGTGTTCTTTCATTTCTCTTCTTTTCCTCCTTTTTTTTCCTCTTTAATCCTCTCTTCTTTTCTTTACTTCCCTTTTCTTCACCTTTCTTCTCTTTTTTCATTTCAATCCCTATTATTCCCTTCCCTTCCTTTCATTCTCTTCCTTCTCTTCCCTTCTCTTCCTTTCCCTTTCCTTTCCTTCCCTCCCATCCTTTGTCTTTACTTCCCTCTCCTTCCTTTTCCTTCCCTTCCTTTTCCTTCCCTTCTTTTCCCTTTCCCTTCCCTTCCCTTCTCCTTCTCTTCTCTTCCCTTCTTTCCTTACCTTCCCTTACCTTTCCTTCCCTTCCCATCCTTTCCTTCTCTTGCCATCCTTCTCTTCCCTTCTTTTCATCCCTCACTCATAACATCCCCACCTTCCATTCCCTCTCCGTGCTACCCGTCTACGGCATCTTTCCTCCCACGTAGCATTAATTTCCCAAGTGACTACTGATGCTGCTGAGTCTGCGGGAAGAATTTAGCTCCGGGTACTCCTGACGTCTCATGATCATGGAGAATTCGCTTGAGTTACATTTCGTGGGGGTTTCAGTAATTGGAGGAGGAGGTGACGTGGCTACAGAGAGAGGAACAGAGGGATGGGACGTAAGATAAGAGAAAGAAGGCAAGATTAAGCAAACGATATGGCAAGGGAAGGGAATTGTAAAGCACAGGGGAGTGAAGACAAGGAGTGCAAGGTGAAATCAGGTTAAGGTAGGATTGAGTGAAAGGGTAAAGAAGGCGGGGGAATTGAGTAAAGGAGGGGAAGGAAAGAGAAGGTTAGTAAGATGAAAGGTGTTTGAGCAAAAGGCGTGAGAGATGAAAGAACAAGAGGACGAAGGTGGATGAGATTGACAAAAGAAGAGGGGGAGGTGGAGGAGGGAAAAAAGAAAGAAGGCAATGTAAGGTATGTCATATATTGAGAGAAGGAGGAGGAAGCACTTAAATAAAACTAATGGAGAGGTCGTATAATAAGAAATAGGAAAGGAGAATAGGGTAAAGGAGGAGGAAGGAGAGAAAATATAGGTATGGTATATATAGAGGTTAAGAGAGCAGAGGAAGAGGAAGAGGAAGAGGAGGCAGTAAAGAAGATAGAAAACTAGAGGAAAACTGGAAACTTTACGTGCAAGAGATGTAGAGATTTGAAAAGAGATAAAGCTGCTGGAGTAGGAAGAAAATACAATAAATAACAGCAATAAACGTAAAAATAGTGGAGGAGAAAGAAGAAGAGGAAGATGATGTAAGTAATGGAGATAAATGGAAAGGAAATAGTAGCAAAGGCAAAGGAAAGAAGAAGAAAGGAAGCAAAAAAAAAAAGATCATGGGGACCGAAAAATGAGTAAAGGAAATGAAGAATGGGAAATGAGTGACAGGTTAGTAGGATGAAGAAAAGGAGGGGAAAAGAGGAAAGCCCAAAATAAAAGAAAAATTTAGAAACTAGAAAATGCTTTAAAGAAAAAATAAAAAGAAATGTCAACTGAAAGAAACCTAATTTAAAACAAATGAATAAGGGATATGAAAAAAGAAAAATTACTGGCACGTTAGTAAGATGAGTAAAGGAAGAAAAAATAAAGAAGACACATAAATAAGAAAGAAAATTTAGAAGATAGAAGATGGTTAGAAGAAAAAGAAGAAAAAACTGAAAGAAACCCAAACTGAAGCTATCAAATCAACTTAGAAAACGACGATTAAAGGTATAAAAGGTATAGGAAGTTAGGAGAATAGGCAGTGAAAACTTGGAAAGAGAAAGAAGGATAGCTAAGGTACGTTGGCGAGATACATGAACTGTGAACCATGAATTGTGAGAAAAAGTCTTTATGAATGGAAGAGGAAGCGAGTAAGGCTGGAGAAGGTATGAAGGTAGGGAAGTTAAATCGAGAGTAAAGCATGAGTCATAAGGAAAACATTTTAAAGATGTAATAAGAAATGGAATAGCTGAAAAGTGAAGGAGAGATGAATTGTGATGGAAAACGTGACAAACTTAGAAAGGAAAATGTATGAATGAAGAAAAAGATAAGAAAAGGAGATGAAAACATGGAGGAATGGAAAGTGAAATTGGAAGAGGAAGAGGAATGAAACTGCAAAAGGAGGAATAAAAGAGACGAATAGGGTGCGTAGGTAAAGGAAATGGAGTGGTAAAGAGAAATCGTTAGGGAAAGTTTGTAAAAAGATGGAAGGAAAGAATAGAGAAATAAGACATAGGCAAATAAAGAAAGATGAACAAAAAGAAAAGGAACCGAGAAAAAGAAAAAAAACTGAATGAAATAATGGTGGTACTAGATCAAGAAAGAAAGTAAAAAAAAAATATAGAAGGAATACGATATAACACGGATTTCATGAGACACTGGAAGAAAAGTAAAAAAGAAAGATAGGCAGGTTCGTAGGCCGAAAAAAAGTAACTGGAATCGTTAGGAAAACTTTATAAACCGTGGCGGTGAAATTTAAGATTCTGTTGGATATGTGACGCGGAGAAATAGGGCCGAGTTGTCGCTGTGTGGACGTGCCTTTCTTTGGGCTGGCGAGAGGAGGGAAGGGAGGAAAGGGAGGAAGAAGAAGAAAGAAGAAGGGGAGGAAAGGGAGTTCTTCACAGTAAGGGGAAGGCGACTTATGCTTCAGTGTACCAAGAACGTAATGGAAACAGCGTGAGTGGTGAGGAATTTGTGTGATGCTTTCTTTTCTCTCTTTTCTTTCACTTCCCTTCCTTACGTCATCCTTTTTTCTTGCGTTTGGTTCGAGTTGGCTAATATATGTCTCTTTCTTTATTTTTTTTTGTTATTGATGCTCTCTTTGTTTCGTTTCTATTATTATATTACATTTGTCCATACTTTTGTAATCTCTCTCTCTCTCTCTCTCTCTCTCTCTCTCTCTCTCTCTCTCTCTCTCTCTCTCTCTCTCTCTCTCTCTCTCTCTCTCTCTCTCTCTCTCTCTCTCTCTCTCTCTTTTTTTTTTTTTTTTTATTTAAACAAAACTTAATACAAAGGAACATGTACCCAAAGGCGCACTGTCGTGTGCTACCTATTCTAAGGGTACTACAATCTATTTCTCTACAATATTTACAAGACTTAAAAATAGATAATATACAAGATGGTCAGCATGTAAATGGAGCACTATTCGTTTCACTTCACTAGCACTATTCACGCACTGCACTACACTGAGTGTCACGTCACAAAGAGTGTCAGAGGAGTTGGCAGTGTCTGTCTCCACTTATGTGCCATCAGTTTGACACTGTGTGTTCATCTCCTGGACGTGAGGCACCGCGGCCGTGAACAAGTTCCACATCCTGGAGACGCGTCCTGCGAAGGTGCGTTGATGCTGACACCCGTGGGATCGCGGCACCTCTACGGCGTCACCACCATTGAGCACCGTTCTCGTGCTCCGTGCGGTGACTCTTAGAGGATGACGCAGCCCTGCCAGATGTGGCACTCTTTGCACCTGTGCCTTATGGAACACTACGATCGCCGCCACGTCTCTGCGGTGTTCCAGTGAATCAAGGGGACGCTCAGGCTCTGGGTGAGGTGGTAGTGCAGCATCTACTAGCCGTATGGCGCGGCGTTGGATGCTGTCCAGTCTCCTTCTGTGTGTGGCGGCACAGGACATCCAGGAGAGAGCTGCGTATTCAAGGTGGGGCCGCACCTGTGCCTTGTACAGCAGCAGTCTCCCCTTCCTGTCGAGGAAACTGGCGATCCTTCTGAGAGCGGAGATCCTGTGAGAGGCTTTCTTGGCAATGGTTTTGACATGCCTGTCAAACCTCAGCCCTCGATCCACCTCCACTCCAAGTATCTTGACGTCATCTTGGAGTGGGGAGCAGCAGCGCCAAAGACAACTTTCCTGCCATTGCTGCCATGGCGGCTGGGGACCGAGAGACAACCATTGCTTGTGTCTTCTCCGGCGCGAATGTCACTTGCCAGCGAGCACCCCACTCCTTTATCACTCGTAGCTGCTGATTGATGGCCTCAGCAGCCCGCCCACTGTCCTGGCGTGGATAGGTATAGGAGAGGGTGCAGTCATCAGCATAGGCCATGACTCCTGGCAGTAGCTGGAGAAGATCATCCACGTAGATATTCCACAGGAGTGGGCCAAGAATTGAACCCTGTGGCACTGATGCCTCCACAGGCAGGGACTCAGATGTTTGCCCGTTGACAACCACCTTGAGGCTTCTGTCCTGCAGGTAATTTCCCAAGAGTCGTAGCAAGCCACCCTGGATGCCTTTAGCACGAAGCTTTTCTAGTAATCCGTTGTGCCATACTTTATCAAAAGCTCCTGCTATGTCCAAAGCAACCACTATAGTGTCCTTGCCGTCGTCGAGGGCGTCCTGCCAATGCCTGGTGAGAAGCATCATTAGGTCGGAGGTTGACCTTCCAGGTCTGAACCCAAACTGTTGGTCTGAGAGGAGGGCATTGTCCTTGAGATGGCTACACACCACCTCTGCCACGACCCTCTCAAACACTTTACCCACCACTGACAACAGGGATATGGGTCTGTAGTTTTTTGGGTCCGTCCTGGAGCTTTTTGTGTGCAGGAACTACTCGAGCCTCCTTCCACACTGAAGGCCAGACGTTTTCCCGTACACAAGTTGTGAACTTGGGTGAGAGGGGCAGCCAGTTCCTGGGAGCATCGCTTCAGCAGGTGCGGGCTGATGTCATCAGGGCCGGTGGCTTTCTGTGTGTCCAGCCCCGCAATAATCGCTTCACCTGCTGATGCGTCACCTCCACCATGGTGACAGTCTTCTCACATTGCTGGACCAGCTGAGGCGGTGGCTGCTGTGGATTCCCGACCTTCATTTTCCAGCAAACAAGGAAGCCAGCAACTGTGCCCTCTCCTTACTGCTGGTGGCGACAGTACCGTCCTGCTTGCTGAGGGAGGGATGGATTCTTGGTGGCCAGTTCCTTGTTTGTCCTTAACAAGAGACCACCAAGTTTTGTTTCCTACGCCAGTGCCACACAGTTTCCGGCGCAGGCTTTCCTCCCACTTTTTTAAGGCCCACTTGCTGGTTACCACCATCCTCCTGCATGCAGCCCTGTGCAGGTCCTTGTTGCGCCGAGTCGGGTTCCTCTTGTAGCGGAGCCAGGCAGCATACTTTGCCTCGGCAGCAACACGGCAACGGTAGCCAAACCATGGCTGATCCGTCGATCTGGTGGTGTATTCCCTGTGTGGGACGTGGCGTCTCTGGAGGGCGAGAAGGTGAGAGGTGAGTGCAAGTGCTTCACTCTCTGCTCCTCCCTGTAGCAGAGTGGCCCATGGGGTGTGGGTCAGGTCGCGGCGCAGGGAAGCCCAGTCTGCTTTGTTCCACAGCCAGATGGTGCGGGTGGTGGCCTCGTCCTGAGCCACGCCCACTTCCAGCTGTGTCAGTACAGCGTGATGGTCAGAGCTGCCCACGAGCCCCAGCTGATGACACTGAAGCTTGTCTTCCTGGTAGTCTGAGATGACAGGGTCTAATGTCCCTCCTCGTTCATGTGTGGGGAAGGTGACATGATCTGTCAGACCCTGCACCTCAGGAGATTCTCGTAGGCGTCTCTTTCCAGGTGGTGATTGAGATCCCCCACAATCAGCACGTGGCTGCAGCTGTGTGCCATCATCAGGTTGTCTAAGGTCTCAGTCAGGTACAGAGTGAGTCAGGCCCTTGTCGCGGGGGGCGATACAGGGCACACAGCAGGAGGGCTGAGCGGTCTGCCAGCATTACTCGGAAGTACATCATCTCCATCATTGGAGGCGTGTCTATGTCGAGTAGCTGGGCCTGCATTCCTTCCTTGAAGCAGACAGCCACTCCACCTCCTGTTCGCTCCTGTCGGTCCCTCCTCACCCAGTGGGTGAAGCCCTGCATCCTGCCATACGTGGGCTCCACCTCACTGTTCAGCCATGTCTCGGTCACCACAACAACGTCTGCATTGTGTCGTTGCACACAGTTGTGGTATAAGTCTGCAAGGTTAGTCCGGAGACCACGGACGTTGCTAGAGACGACCTTTAGTTGGCGGCGGGGCAAGCTGGCTGTACCATGGTGAGGGATGGTAGTGAGCGAGGCCTGCTAGTCCGAGGTGGTGGTTAGGGTCCGCGGCCGACTGCTGGTACTGGTGAAGAGGGTGGTCCACTGCCGCCCCTGGTTCTGATTCCAGATACCAGGCTGAGGAAGGAGTGGGCGAGGTTGTGGCAAGGACTGAAATGAAGTGAGGGGGTGGGCGGGCTGAGGCGCTGCAGGTGGGAAGGGTGTGGCTGTGTATCTTTCCACCGTAAGAAGCCGCTGTAGGAGACGCTCCTGACGTAAATCGTCAGTTCTGGCGTGGCAAGTAGCAGAAGTGTGTCCTTTCCGTGAGCAGTACTCACACACTTTTGCCTTGGCTCGCTTTTGTGTCTGCTTGGTGGCCTGGTGAGTCCTCAGTCCTTCGCTGGACACCCTCCTCGCGTCCTGCTGCACTTCCCTCTTAGATTTCTTTTTTCTCCAATCTCCTGAAGTGGTCTGAGGAGAGGTTCGTGGGCGAACAGAGGCACCGCGATCTACTCCGTTCGCTGTGTTTATGGAGGAAGAGTCCCTGCTGCTCTGTGTGGCGGTAGACGTGGTAGTGAGTACCGAGCAGTCACTCTGTGTGGCAGAAGGGTGACAGTGGACGCTGGGGAGGTGTCACAGTCGCTCTGTGTGGCGGTGGAAGCAGTGGAGGTAGGCGGAGCGGTCGTTGTTTCCCGGGCAGGCGAAGGGAAGGTGGAAGTGGAGAAAACAGCTGCGTACCGGATCTGTTGCGGTTTATCCGAGCTCCACCACGTCCTCCACCTCTCAGAGTCCTGACAAACCACCTCCCAGTGTTCGTCAATTGACTCTGCGTGGGCGCTGACTGCCTGAGAGCGTGTGGCTACTTGCGTCTGGCGCTGTTTTGACGCTATCAGCCTGTCTGCTACTCTGAGAGCCGCAGCAAACACGTCTCTGTGCTGTATGATCAAGTCTCGGTCGTCCTGGAGGGACTTAATCACACAGTTTTGTTGAGAGGCTTCCTCAGTGAGCTTCTCAACTAGTGAAACTAGCTCTCTCTCTCCAAGCCCTCCCACTGACTCTCCCACTATCGTCCGGTAGTGGCGTGGGGTGTCAGTCTCCTCGCTGATGTAGATGACGGGGTCCGGGATGTTTGCTTGGAGTCGTAGCTGTTCCGTGTAGCTACACTTGAAGACTGGCGTATCCCCAAGGCAGCTGTTGTGACAAAGGTTACGGCAGGTTTCCTCGTCACAGCTCACGTGTTGAGTCTTAAGTGTTGCTTTGCCACAAACGCAACACCAATTCTGTGGCTGGTAGCCAGGCAAGTCTCGCCTGGCTATGGGGCGATGGGCGGGGCTGGACATTGAGGGAGAGGATAAGTGATTCCCTGGGGAATTGTGGAGCCAGGTGTGGGAGCGACAACGAGTGTTGGCTCTAAACGACACGTACGACACTAACACACTCGTGAACACAGACACTAAACACTGGCACAGAACACAAAGCACTTCCCCACAGGCGCACAAAAAACACACGACACTAACTACCTCTCCCACAAGTCAAGCCAAACCAGCCACGGAGAGAGATACAGGTTGTTTAAAAACTACCTTGGAGAGATTTGGCAACTGTGTGCTGCCTTAGGCCTCGCGTCAGGTCAGGCCCGGGTCTCGGTCACTGCACGGGTACAAACACTCTTTTCAAGTGATTTTTAACACTATTGCAAGGCTTAGCACACCTTACACTTTTACATGGACACCAGGACACTTAGCACTTCAAGCACTGAAATTTTCACAACACTGCACTTTGTTAAACCACTGTAACACCACGAAAACACGGAGCTACCACGTGCGTGACCTCTCTCTCTCTCTCTCTCTCTCTCTCTCTCTCTCTCTCTCTCTCTCTCTCTCTCTCTCTCTCTCTCTCTCTCTCTCTCTCTCTCTCTCTCTCTCTCTCTCTCTCTCTCTCTCTCTCTCTCTCTCTCTCTCTCTCTCTCTCTCTCTCTCTCTCTCTCTCTCTCTCTCTCTCTCTCTCTCTCTCTCTCTCTCTCTCTCTCTCTCTCTCTCTCTCTCTCTCTCTCTCTCTCTCTCTCTCTCTCTCTCTCTCTCTCTCTCTCTCTCTCTCTCTCTCTCTCTCTCTCTCTCTCTCTCTCTCTAACGACCCCAGAGCTCTCTTTTAGTAGTTTGGCACGGAAAGGAAGCCTCGCCTCATTCCATGCATACCGTACTCTTTTCCTGATTCCTTCTCTCCCCAGCACTTTCTTCCACCTAATCCTAATCCCTCACTAACAAACTTCCTTTTACCCTCGTACCTTTTTCCTTCCTCGACGCGCCCCTCCAAAGTGTAGAATATGTACTACTCGTGATAAAAAGTTCGGCTATAAAATGGGAAGACGCAGGGGGAGGACGAGGGAAAAGGTAGAGCGGGAAGTGGGTGGCGGAGAGTCTCGCGATGAAGTCTACGGTAAGAGTGAGCCGCGTTTCACTATCTCCTTTCGTTACTGTTCATTTTTAACGGTGATGATGCTTTGTTGGTTTTATTTGAGCTTACGAAGATCGACTGCTTTGTTTTTATTAATCTTAACGCAAAAACGTATTCGCTTTTTAATAGTGTTTTGCTGAAAAATGCCAAAATATTTGTTTCCAGCAACAAAATAATCAATTTATTCATGTAATCATCTACAAAAATCAAGATATAGTTTACACTGCACTATATAAATTCAATGCATTATCGTTAAACCATAATACAATAGCATTAATATTCACATACATTTTATCCTATACAAAGATTCCCGATTTGAATAAAGAAAATTAAAGATAAGAAAATATCCACACTTCTTATCTCGCGCTTCTGTTTTCTCTGGTCGAGTTGTTTCTTCAGAGGTCCAGTCCACCTTCTCTATCGCGTCCTGGTCAATATTTGAGTGACCTATGAATATATTTGGGCTCTGTTCCCCTCCCCTGTCCGGAACGTGGTCAACATAAAAAGGTTATGGGAAGAAAGAGAGAAGAGAGGGAGCGATGGAGATGAAAGAAGACAGAGATATAAAGGAAGACATTGAGAAAGAGCAGGAGGAGGAGTTTGAAGATTTCGGGAAACTTTATTATATTGAAAATCAAATATCACCAACTACTTCTACCTAATTACTACTACTACTACTACTACTACTACTACTACTACTACTACTACTACTACTACTGCTACCGCTACTACTACTACTGCTACTACTGCTACTGCTACTGCTACTACTACTACTACTACTACTACTACTACTACTACTACTACTACTACTACTACTACTACTATTACTATTACTGCTGCTGCTGCTGCTGCTGCTGCTGTTACTACTTCCTTCTGTGATACAACAAATAATGCAAGTAATAATGAAAATGATGATAATGATAATAATAATAATAATAATAATAATAATAATAATAATGATAATAATAATAATGATAATGATAATAATGATAATAATAATAATGATAATAATAATAATGATAATAATAATAATAATAATAATAATAATAGTAATAATAACAATAATAGTAAAAAGAGAAAAATAGGATAAAAGAGAGAAACAGGTGTAGGAAAGCCGGAAAGGAAACATATATGAAATTAAATTAAACGTGAAAAAGAGACCAAAATGAAGTGTGCTTTATACGTCTAGTATGTTTGACTGACTGACTGATAAAAAGGTTAAAGCAGACTGTGGAGAAAAGAAGGTGAAGAAAAGAGGAAGAGGAAGAGCAGGGAAAGGAAGGAAGGAAAAAAAGGAGGATGAGAAGGCATTTGAAAGAATAGTAAATTTTGATTTAAAAAAAAGCAAGATTAAGAGTAATATGAACAATAATACTAGTTGAGAAACTAGAGAGAGAGAGAGAGAGAGAGAGAGAGAGAGAGAGAGAGAGAGAGAGAGAGAGAGAGAGAGAGAGAGAGAGAGAGAGAGAGAGAGAGAGAGAGAGAGAGAGAGAGAGAGAGAGAGAGAGAGAGAGAGAGAGAGAGAGAGAGAGAGAGAGAGAGAGAGAAGGGACGAAAATAGCAACATGAGGTGGAAGGAAAAAAAGGAAGATGAAGAGGAGGAGGAGGAGGAGGAGGAGGAGGAGGAGGAGGAGGAGGAGGAGGAGGAGGAGAAGGACGAAGAAGAGGAGGAGGAGGAGGAGGAGGAGGAGGAGGAGGAGGAGAAAGAGAAGGACGAGGAGGAAGAGGAGAAGGAGGAGAAGAGAAGAGAAGAGAAGGGAAAGGCTCTCTTGTTTGGAGACTTAGTGTTCGGTCCTGTGCGGGAACTTTTTACACTTTGAATCGAATTATGGAAAAGGGATGCAATAACTTTATACTTTTAGGACAAGACTCGGCACAGACGCAATCCTGCACTTGGGGAGAGAGATCCGCAGTTGTGTGTTTGCCGGAGAAATTCATATGTTTGCGTTACTCTCTGTCACTCTGCTCCTCCTGTGCGTGCGTGTGTGTGTGTGTGTGTATATATGTGTGTGTGTGTGTGTGTGTGTGTGTGTGTGTGTGTGTGTGTGTGTGTGTGTGTGTGTGTGTGTGTGTGTGAGTGTGTGTGTGTGTGTGTGTGTGTTTGTGTGTGTATTTCCCCTCACCAAGGTCAGTATGAAGACAGTGCTACGCCATACTCTCACATACATACAGTCATGCAATTTATTTCCTGCAGCCGATTTTCACATACACACACTTACAAAAAAATGGGATTCCACTATTCATCCCCACGTATGCATGAATGAACACACACACACACACACACACACACACACACACACACACACACACACACACACACACACACACACACACACACACACACACACACACACACACACACACACACACACACACACACACACACACACACACACACACACACACACACACACACACACACACACACACACACACACACACACACACAAAGAGTTTTAACTACAAACCTTTTCTCCTAAACTTTTAACCCCCTACAGGGAAGAAAGCGAGAAACACACACACATACACGCCCACATACACACACACACACACACACACACACACACACACACACACACACACACACACACACACACACCATACAAACAGGGCCCCCAAACTACATTCATGGAGGCCCGGCCGCGAGAGAATCACTCTTAAAGGGGACGCTTCTAAGTGGGCGGTAGCGGGCTGTGCTGCTGCTGCTGCTGGTGGGCGTGGTGACCCCCTCTCCCACCCCCCACGCTCCCACTGTACTGCGGAAGGGAGGGAGGAACCTGTGGCGGAGTCCTATTTTTGTAGCAGAGTCCGGTTTGCGTGTGTGTGTGTGTGTGTGTGTGTGTGTGTGTGTGTGTGTGTGTGTGTGTGTGTGTGTGTGTGTGTGTGTGTGTGTGCGTGTGGCTGATGTGGCTGAGCTGTTGGTGTTGAACGTAATCTAATTTCACTCATTATCTTTATTCCTACGTGATACTGCACCACTGGCTTTGTTTTTAAGTGTGTGTGTGTGTGTGTGTGTGTGTGTGTGTGTGTGTGTGTGTGTGTGTGTGTGTGTGTGTGTGTGTGTGTGTGTGTGTGTAGATGCTTCTCTCCTTTTCTCCCTTTTGAGCATTTTCGTATAACCTGAGATATATTCCTTCAAATAAAACTTCGTCCTGTATTCTAACTTTGTGTGCTGCCAGTGTTGTATATCTTTGCTTGAGTTATTTGAATATTTATGTCTTCTTTATCTGGGGCGCCTGTTTCGTGGCATGACTGAAACTTGGCGGCTCTCATGCACTGCGCTTAAATATTTCCCTAATATTCTTTGCATTCTTCTATTTCCACTGTTTCCCTCAGTCTTAAACCTCAAAAAACCATCTTAATATTCCTGATTTATTTTCTCTTCTTTTTAAACATATCCTTTACATTTTAATTCTAATCTGAGTTGAATATTTCGTAACCACAACGTAACTTCGAACTCCTTCCTATTCTTTGTCCTCCGGCTATTTCCTTCATCTGAAGCAGAAGTAAGGGGGTGTTGTGTAGCTCTGGTTGTGTGTTTAGTCCTTATCCCGCGCCTCTGAGCCTATCGCTGCTGTTATCCACTCTCCGCGCTGGGACACAACCACCGTGTTATCCAAAGTTAGCGTTCCTTCTCGCCTGACTACTTCACAAGGGGAATAGGTAAACTACTTGCGGCTTTCCTCTCCCCCTTTCCCTCCTTCCTTCTCTTAGTTCATTCTCTCTTTTCCTTATATCTTTCTTACTCATCTTTTCATCTTTACTAATATCACCCCTTTATTCTCACTTAACTACGTTCTCTTTCGTTTTCTTTCTATGCCTCAATTCATAGTTCATTCCCTTTTCCTCCCACGTTCATTCCTTCCCTTCCTTTTCTCGTTATCTTTTCCTCCCACCATTACCTTTCATCCCTCTCTCCCCTTCTTTCTCTCCTACCATGCCTCACTTCCTTCCTTCCTCCTACATTCTCTCCCTCTACACCCTTCTTCCCTCCCTCCTTCCCTCCCTCCCTCCCTGCCTCCCTCTGCGGGCCTACCAAGCCTCATAATCCCTGATCTGCTGCACTATTGATCATGCGCGACACACACGCACACACACACGCACACACCTGCACCTACACACACATACACACAAACACATGCTGTACCGTGGCTCTCTCTGTCTCCCTGGCCCATCTACATGTTAAAAAGGCGCCATCTAAATGCAAATAGTGCATTAGCGAGCCTTCCTGGGTGATGCACGCTGATCAGAACGCGGCGAGGCGGACAAAGAACACCTCCAACTCTCCCCCACCTCCTCTCTCTCTCTCTCTCTCTCTCTCTCTCTCTCTCTCTCTCTCTCTCTCTCTCTCTCTCTTGCTAACCAGACCTCCGCAGAAAACGGATCCTTCCACCAGAGAAAACGTACCAAAACACTGAAGTACATGGGTGACTCTTCTGTTTTTTTTTTTTTTTTTTACTGTTCTTTGTTTCTGTATTGGTGAATGGTTTGTGTTGTTAATGAGTGGAGTATTTGTAATAGAGAATTTTGCATTGCTGAATATGACAGACTTAACCAGCAATATGAGGAATCCATAATCTCGAAGGAATTTAGGGTAATCTTATTGAGTATCCTGAGCCTTCCTCTACAGTGTGTTGTTTATGTCTATGACTTCCTGAGAAAATTGCAGGTTGTGGTGATTAGTTATGGTGTCTATTGATTGTGGTAGCAGCAACTATGCGTAAATGTGTGTGTGTGTGTGTGTGTGTGTGTGTGTGTGTGTGTGTGTGTGTGTGTGTGTGTGTGTGTGTGTGTGTGTGTGTGTGTGTGTGTGTGTGTTATGGTCAAAAAATCGTCTATCTATCTATCTATCTGTCTATATACCTCTTTAAATGTTTAACTATTTGTCAATTTATCTACTCTTCTGTCTGTTATTTCTTTTTCTTTCAATCAATCTGTCCACTTATCAATCTACATAACTTATTTATAAATCCATATGAGAGAGAGAGAGAGAGAGAGAGAGAGAGAGAGAGAGAGAGAGAGAGAGAGAGAGAGAGAGAGAGAGAGAGAGAGAGAGAGAGAGAGAGAGAAGTAGTGTTGCTCTGTGGATCATCAAAGTAACTCACTTCAGGAAATACCAACACGAAGTTCAAGGTGGTGTTTAATTATTAGCATGTTTGTTCCGGTTGTTAGTGAAGGCGAACAGAACGAGGAAGAGGAGGAGGAAGAGGAGTATGAAGAGGATGAGGTGAAGGAAAAGGAGGAAGAAGTAGAAAACGAACACGGCGGCGGTGATGTTAATGATTGTGGGTGAGGGTGATGATAGGAGTGAAAATAATGGCGTGTGTAATTGGTAGTTATTAAAAGATTATGTTTTTACTGTTATTTTGCTAGTGGTAATGTTACTTTTCTTGCTGTTTATAGTTAGTTTTGGGCTATACTTATATATTTTCTGTTGTTCTGTCATCATTGTTCCTTTTATTGGTTATCATTTTTACTGCTATTGTTATGATTGTAAAAAATCTGCAGCGATGAACGAGAATAAATGCGAACGAAAGGAAAAAGAAACTGATTAAAAAAAGAAAAACTGAACATCATTACAAGGAAACCTTTGAGTGTAATCGCAAAAAAATATGTGACTTTTGATTTAATTGTAAAGGAACATTTCGTCAAAGCGTTCCTACTCGTATGTCTGAAAGTTTGTTGTACTTTTTAAGTCATGCATCTCATTTTCTTCTTACTTTTTCCAGTGTACGGGATCGCTGCATTTTAGTTTGTTTATTTTTTCCTTTTCCGGGTCCGTTTTATATTTTTTGGGGAGGTGCCCAGTTGCCTGATTTTTTTTTTCTTCTTCTTTTTTAACATTTTTTTTAGTGTCTCTGCTAATGCGGCGGATGTTGGTGTTGCTAATGCTATTACTACTGTTGTTGTTGTTGTTGCTGTTGTTGGTGTTGTTGTTACTGCTTCTGCTGCTGTCGTTTTTGTTGTTATTATTGTTGCTGGTATTAGTGTGGGTATCTCTACTGTTACCGCTACTGCTACCACCATTACTACTACTACTACTACTACTACCACCAATACTACATCCACCACAACCACCACTAACACCCTTCCATTCCTCCCTTTTGACATAACATATAGCAAGACGGTTTCAGCATCTTTCCTTCTTTCTCTTCCTTCTACCACACCTCCTACTCATGTTCCTCTTGTTCCTCCTCCTCCTCCTCCTCCTCCTCCTCCTCCTCCTCCTACTCTTGCTGCTGCTCCTCCTACACTTTGCCCCAACCTTCGTCAGTCCCATAAATCACCACCATTAACTTTACATCTCCACTCTGCATTCCAGGTCGCCCAGAGAAAAGTTACATTCGTTTCCGCCGCTTCGTACCAAATTTCCGTGAATCACGAAAGCGTCGAGTTTCCTTCCTACACCTTTTTTTCCATTCTTTTTTTCTTAACCTCCTTCCCTTTTGTAACTTTCCTCGCGACTTTTTCGTCCTCATTTCGTCCATCGAGGGGAAGGGCAGGGGAGTGGATGGGGAAGGAGAGGGAATGAGAATGAGAAAGAAGGGGGAGGAGGGAGTGTTGTCTGTTAACGAAGGTGAGATTTGTGCTCCTAAACTGTGGTAAAATGCTTGGAAATGTGTTTAAATATGCGTGTGTGTGTGTGTGTGTGTGTGTGTGTGTGTGTGTGTGTGTGTGTGTGTGTGTGTGTGTGTGTGTGTGTGTGTGTGTGTGTGTGTGTGCGCGCGCGCGCGCGTGCGGATGTGAGTAAACTCTTCTTTTGTGCTGAGATAATCAGGAGTTCAAGGTTGTGTGTGTGAGGGAGAGAGAGAGAGAGAGAGAGAGAGAGAGAGAGAGAGAGAGAGAGAGAGAGAGAGAAATTTTTGTCCTTTTATGTTGGGTAATCAGTGGTTAAAGGTTGTGTGTGTGTGTGTGTGTGTGTGTGTGTGTGTGTGTGTGTGTGTGTGTGTGTGTGTGTGTGTGTGTGTGTGTGTGTGTGTGTGTGTGTGTGTGTGTGTCTGTGTCAGTAATATTATTCACGCCTAAAGTTACGGAGAAGTGTGACACAAATCAGGAAGTACTTGGTGATCTTATATAAACTTGCACACACACACAAAGAGAGAGAGAGAGAGAGAGAGAGAGAGAGAGAGAGAGAGAGAGAGAGAGAGAGAGAGAGAGAGAGAGAGAGAGAGAGAGAGAGAGAGAGAGAGAGAGAGAGAGAGAGAGAGAAAGAGAGAGAGAGAGAGAGTCATAGTCCTTTAATGTTGCTCAGGTGATTCATTCAAAAGATTACATTCAAAAGATTCATTATTGAGATGATTTACAAGAGAGAGAGAGAGAGAGAGAGAGAGAGAGAGAGAGAGAGAGAGAGAGAGAGAGAGAGAGAGAGAGAGAGAGAGAGAGAGAGAGAGAGAGAGAGAGAGAGAGAGAGAGAGAGAGAGAGAGAGAGAGAGAGAGAGAGAGAGAGAGAGAGAGAGAGAGAGAGAGAGAGAGAGACAGACAGACAGACAGACAGACAGACAGACAGACAGACAGACAGATACATAGACAGAAAGGCACTATACACACAAACTAAACAAAGAAAAGCCACTTCCACTGATACTGAGAATTCTAAAAATAG
>NC_059289.1:5807603-5810103 GCF_017591435.1 Portunus trituberculatus | reverse complement strand
TGTCCAGCCACCAAGTAAACAAGAGGAGGGAGTGAGAGACACCAAGCACTTCTTGCACCACCACCACCATCACCACCTCCACTCACACCCACGCGAGAGATAGAGAGGGAAACAGATACAATTAGGGACATTGCAGAGAGACCCCACCAAAAGAGAAGTTACGGATCCAGAGAGGAAGAGACGCTAGTTCAAAACTCACCGATTGCACCTCTTCTCTGTGTCTGTTTGTGTGTTTGTCTGTCTGCCTCACCTGGCACCACGATCCCTCCGTCACCTGTCATCGCGCCCTCCCAGCACCCTCACCCTTCACATGACCGACACAATGAGTAAGTACTCTCTTTCATCTCATAATATAAAATGTTTCTTCCCCGTATACTCGTGAACCAATGGAGATTATCCTCCTGTTTACATCTGCAATACTACAACAATTATTTGTGTTACTACTACTACTACTACTACTATTACTACTACTACCACTACTACTATTACCACTACTACTACTACTACTACTACTACTACTACTACTACTACCACTACTACCTCTGATATTATTACTACTACTACTAATACCACTATTGCTAGTAGTACTTCTTTTACTACTACTACTACTACTACTACCACCATTGCTGCTGCTGCTGCCGCTGCTGCTGCTATTACTATTATCACTACTACTACTACTATTACTACTATTCTACTACTTTTATTACTACCAGCACCATCAATAATACTACCACCACTACTATTACTAGCGCTGCTCTTACTACTGCTGCTACTGATAATACTAATACTACTACTAGTATTACTACCACAATTACTACTACTACTATTATTACTACCACAATTACTACTATTACTATTATTACTACTTCTACTACTATTATTATATTACCACTACTATTATCAATACTATCACTATTAGTACTATTATTACTAATAATAATATTAATATTACTACTACTAATATTGTTACTACTACTAATATTACTACTACTTCTACTACTAATATTATACAACTACTAATATTACTACTACTGCTGCTACTACTACTACTACTACTACTATTACTACTACTACTACTACTATGAATACTATTACTACAACTACCATAAACTACTACTACTACTACTACTACTACTACTACTACTACTACATCTCCAAAGTCTATCCCCACATGTAAGTACGGCTCTTGTCGGCAACTGTCCCCGTAGGAATGTTAATGCTACGTAACAGCTGAGTGTTCGTCACTGTATAGCATTACAAGTGACAATTAGCCCAATACGCGTGTTGTGCCATGAATAATAGAGAGACATTATGAAGGTGTAATTTTCTGTGATTACCGTATCCTCTATCCTTTGAACTAATGAACAGATATCGCTGCACTTTTGCCTCTCATACATCTTTCTTTTTTTTTCCCTTAATTGCGTAATTTTTCTCATTTATCGCCTCAGTGAGATTCGTTTTAAGTGTTATTGCATGTTCTTCTTAAGTGCATTACATAACATGAGTGGGTTAAAAAAGACGACTCAGGTGCGGCCGCCACAGTGCATTCCTGCGGGGAGGGAGAGAGAGAGAAAGAGCCAGTGTTGGGTGTGAGTCAGCATCGCAGCGCCTTCTGTACTTCAGGTAATTGGCTGCTTAGAATGTGTGTGTGAAGGCCACTCGTTTGTCACACCCTTGACACATTATTCATCTTGACAAGTGAGTTTGTCCCTTGCCTCCTCTTCCTCTTCAGCCTCTTCCTCCTGTATCTCCTCCTCCTCAACCACGCAAGTTCCCTATTCTTCCTCGCGCCGCTCGTAGGACATGTCCGCTACTCACCCAGCTCACGTCTCTCGTTACTCTGGTCACACGCCCTCCCTTGGGATACATTCTGCCTTACTCCAACAATCTATTTATCCTCCACGCCTTCCAGTAACCCATTTTTCCTCAATCCAATAAACTGTTAATTTTCTCTTGTTTTCAGTAACCCGTATCTCCTCAATCCAACTCAATATTCATCCTTCATCTTTTCGACTAACGCATTTCTTCTTAACTCAACAAATTATTGATATTCTCTCATTTCCAGTAAAACTTCTCTTTAATCCAAAAAACTGTTAATTTTCCATCGTTTCCAGTTACCCATTTATCTTCAAAGCAACATCTTTCTTTTCAGCATTTTTAGCAACCCATTTCTTCTCAGTTCGACAAACTATTTGTTCTTCACCTTCTTAGCCACCCATTCTTCCCGTATCTCTCACAATTCTCATTAACTAACTTATCTTCCTTATCTCAACAAGTTATGCATCTTTTATCCTCGCCAGTAGCCCGTCCGTAGCCATCTCCATAATCGTTTTGTTCTTTATCCTCATCCATCATTCATCTATCGCACGGCCCGGTAAATCATCCTCATCTACATTCTAATGAATCATTTGTTTCCATTTAGATATTACAAAGGAATTCGCTATCTATCTATCTAGTAGGTACTTGCCTATCTATCTGTCTATTTATCTTTCTCTTTATC
>NC_059289.1:5775103-5802603 GCF_017591435.1 Portunus trituberculatus | reverse complement strand
TCTCTCTCTCTCTCTCTCTCTCTCTCTCTCTCTCTCTCTCTCTCTCTCTCTCTCTCTCTCTCTCTCTCTCTCTCTCTCTCTCTCTCTCTCTCTCTCTCTCTCTCTCTCTCTCTCTCTCTCTCTCTCTCTCTCTCTCTCTCTCTCTCTCTCTCTCTCTCTCTCTCTCTCTCTCTCTCTCTCTCTCTCTCTCTCTCTCTCTCTCTCTCTCTCTCTCTCTCTCTCTCTCTCTCTCTCTCTCTCTCTCTCACACACACACACACACACTCTCTCTCTCTCTCTCTCTCTCTCTCTCTCTCTCTCTCTCTCTCTCTCTCTCTCTCTCTCTCTCTCTCTCTCTCTCTCTCTCTCTCTCTCTCTCTCTCTCTCTCTCTCTCTCTCTCTCTCTCTCTCTCTCTCTCTCTCTCTCTCTCTCTCTCTCTCTCTCTCTCTCTCTCTCTCTCTCTCTCTCTCTCTCTCTCTCTCTCTCTCTCTCTCTCTCGCCAGGAATATAGATAGCTGTGTAATTAAAGTTTCCTAAGTTTATAAACACGGTACATACATATATACATACGCATATATTTTTACGTGCATACTAATCGCTGCTCTAATGACGGACATAAATATTTAGCTCCTCTTCCTCCTCCTCCTCCTCCTCCTCCTCCTCCTTTTCCTCTTCCTCTTCCTCATTCCATCTCTTACTCTCCTCTCTTCATCCTTTTGCTCTTTCTCCTTCTTCTTTATTCTGATCTCCCTCTCTGCTTCTTCTTCTCTTGATGTCACTCTTCTTTTTTTTCTTTTTCTTCATCCTTTTCTGACTTCTTTTTCATTTTTGTTCTTGTGTTTTTTTCTCTCTATCTCTCTTTTCTTTTGTTGATATGGTTCTTTTGTTCTTGTTCTTCTTTTCTTGTTGCTGTTTTCTTTTCCTTGTTTTTTGTTCTTCTTTTGCTTCCCCTCCTTCTCCTCTTCATCCTCCTCCTCCTCCTCCTCCTCCTCCTCCTCCTCCTCCTCCTCCTCCTCCTCCTCCTCCTCCTCCTCCTCTTCCTTCCTGCGGTGACCATCTTCTTTCGTAATGGGTCAACTCACTCCCAAAGTTAGTCTCCGGGGCTAAAGTTCACATCTCCTCCTCCTCCTCCTCCTTCTCCTCCTCCTCCTCCTCCTCCTCCTCCTCCTCCTCCTCCTCCTCCTCCTATCTTTCGTCTTTCTTTCCCTTTTCCTATTGTTGTAACACCTCTCATTCACCTCTTATTCCTTTCTCTCCAGCCCTTTCTTCCTTCTCCCTCTCTTCTTCCTCCTCCTTTGCTCTTCATCATCTCATTAGAATTTCTTTTTATCTGTTGTTAACTTGGATGCCGAAGTTGGAAAGCATCTACAAAACGTGCAATGAAAAAACTTCCCTTCTCTCCGACGAAGATTTCCATCGGTTCATCTCACATCAGGTGTTTTGCTCTCTTTTTTGTCTTTTGTCGATAATGATGCACCGAGGGAAGATTTAACTAGCGCTGGTACTGCTCGGTGGTGGGGAGGAGGCTTCTTGCACTTCTATCCTGTTCGGGTACTTGTCTTTGGGAGTGCTTTAGTGTATTCAAGTTTGTGTTATTGTAGTTTCGCGTTGCCTTTCTTTTGTTTGCTTAGTTTCGTGTTTCACTTTCATCTCCATTCTATATTTAAATCTGTTGCGATTCATTTATGGTTTCCACAGCCAATTACTGGCCTGATTAGATATTTAATTGACCGTATGTGTAATTGACTATGTGTAATAATGTATTTTGACAATTGATCACATACCAGGTGTGTAATGCAGGCTGGAAAATTGTAAAGGGTGAATTTTTCATGTTAATTTGTATTGGATATGGCAGTCAAAGTCTCCCTCTCGGCAGTGACTGAGAGGGAAGGGAGTGTGGAAGTGTGTGTGGGCTGGCAGGCGTCTCTTTGCCTCGGTGTCCTGTCTTTACACAAGCAGTGAGGATCTGTACAACAACTTCGCCTTAAACCAACAAGCTTTCCCCTGGCTTTCATTTTGTATTCCTTTGTTCCATTGCTGCTCCTCGTCCCTCTACTAACTAGCATGCTCTCCTTTCCTTCTTCTCCTTCCCCGTAATGATGGAAAAAGTTCATCATTAAACGGGTAATGGTCAGAATTTGGGGACGAATAGCTTGGGAATAATCAGAAAATTAAGGAAGAAAATTAAGGACGTTCTGTATCCCTTTGTTCCATTGCTCGTCATCCTTTTCTTAACTAATATTCTGTCCCTCATCCTCCTTAACCCCTTCAGTACTGGGACACATGTGTGTACTATACCATCTTATTGACATTAGGAAGAGTCTATAGAAGTCAGAAGATTAATGGCCAGTCTTCACTATTTTGATTCCCGACATAAGTTCCTGAAGCTGTGTAAAATCACCAAATAGTAACCAGAATGAATATGGAAACGCGTCTTGGTACTAAAAGGGATTAATGACAAAGAGCAGCTTATCAAAATAGTAATGCTATTGTGACGAATACAACACAAATCATGAAGCAAAAGAATTATCACTACTCGTCTTATTCATCGCCTCGTCTCCTTATCAAACCACAATGCCTTCGATCCTAGCAATGTACGCCACTTTCTCTCCGACCTGCAGTAAAAACACGACACCACGGTTCTGCTTTTTTCTACTTCTCGCCATCAATGTAAAAATTCATCACTAGCAGGAGGATTGGATTCCTCGCACACACAGACACACACAGAGTAACAAGTGCCTTCCTTCCCCACGGCAGCGATTAGTATCTGCTAGTTAGCGCTATTGTCTTGTCCTTGCCTCGTCGTTTACGTAATGCATTTAATAATTTATAGGTTTGTTATCGTTCCTTGTAATTTAGTGTATTGGTATTCATATATTTATTATCTTTTTTTGTATCTGTTCGTTAGCGTTATTGTTTTGTTCTCATTTATTTTCGTTTACCTTTTTTTTTTTTTTGCATATCAGTTTTTTCGTTCAGTTTCACAATTCATTTATTAACGTTCACATTCTTTCATTTATTCATTTCTCTTATTTTCTCCCTTTCCAACTAACAGGTAACTGAATGCGTAGGGACAATCATTCTTTCTTTCTTTCTTTCTTTCTTTCTCCATCTCATGAAATATTCTACACTTACTTCTAACAGCTGTAGTATTTGCGTCTGTACTGTGGCTTAGGAGAGAAGAGGTGGCTCAGGAGGAAGAGGGAGTGGGTGATGAGGAGCCTTATCTCTTTCTTATCTTTCCCTCGTACCAACAGAAAAGATTGCGTTACTAACTTTATCTGTTTATCTTGTTTTTCTTTTTTTTTTTGCCTTTCTTTCTTCCATCGTGTTTCTGTTGTCGTTGTAGTTGCTGTTGTTCTTTCTTTTTTTTTTCTTTCTTTCTTTCTTTCTTTCTTTTTCTTTCTTTCTTCTTCTATTTCTTTTTCTTCTTCTTCTTCTTCTTCTTCTTCTTCTTCTTCTTCTTCTTCTTCTTCTTCTTCTTCTTCTTCTTCTTCTTCTTCTTCTTCTTCTTCTTCTTCCTTCTTCCTCTTCTTCTTCTAGGAAGAATCTTCTTCTTCTTCTTCTTTCTTCTTCTTCTTCTTCTTCTTCTTCTTCTTCTTCTTCTTCTTCTTCTTCTTCTTCTTCTTCTTCTTTTCTTCTTCTTCTTCTTCTTCTTCCTCCTCCTCCACCTCCTCTGGAATTTTTGTGTAGGAAGAATATTACTTGTTTACTCTTCCTCTTTCAACACCGTCCCCTCTTCTTCTTCTTCTTCTTCTTCTTCTTCTTCTTCTTCTTCTTCTTCTTCTTCTTCTTCTTCTTCTTCTTCTTCTTCTTCTTCTTCTTCTTCTTCTTCTTCTTCTTCTTCTTCTTCTTTTTTTTTTCTTCTTCCTCATTTTCTAAATCTTCTATCTTTTCTTTTTCACCCTCGTCGCCGTCCTTCTCCTCCTAGCATGCCGCACCCTCTTCCCTCCTCTTCCTCTTCCTCTTTTTCCATCTTTTATTACAGGTTTTCTTTCGTTTATATCCTCTGCTCCCTTTCCTCCTGCTATTTCCGAGTTTCCTGTCCTATGTATGTGCGCGTCTCTGTTCTGTCCACTTTTGCACTAATTTCTTTCGCTTCCTCCTCCCTTCCGCGTTTCTTTGTCCTCTTAAGTATTAGAACTTTTACCCGAATCGCATGTTCGTCCCGGAAATAAAGTAAGAAATGGCTGTGACAAGATTGCGAGGTAGTGAGAGTAAACAGAGAGAGAGAGAGAGAGAGAGAGAGAGAGAGAGAGAGAGAGAGAGAGAGAGAGAGAGATTTAGGTAAGTAATATACCCTTCATTTTTTTTGTTTCCATATGGTTTACTCCCTCCTCCTCCTCCTCGTCCTCCTCTTCTCCCATTTTCTTTCTTCTCTCTGTCATTCTTGTCTTCTTTTTCTCCATCTTTCTCCTCCTCCTTCTCTCTTCCTGTTCGTCTTTCTCTTTTCTTTCTTCTACCACAAACTTCTAAGAATTTTCACCCTAAAACTGCTGCCTCTGCTCTAAATTTAACCAGGAAAGTCTTACACATTTTTCTCTCTTCTTTTTTTTTTTTAACAAAATCTTACTTTCAAAATTTGTCTCCTTTTTAATTCATTTAACGGTGGTGAGTTTGCATAAACGTTGCCACGGCGCCTGCTTCTTCGAATATATTAGAAGGTAATGTGGAAATCCTTGGTGACTTTGCGTGGAGATGTGGAGGCTGCTGGGTGGATATGTGGAGGCAATGTGTACGTGGATGCATGTTTAGGGCAGTGCTACATAGTGCTTGAGTGTTTGCATGGGTCGATAAATGTGTGGATATGTGAGTAGATGGACGTTGGCAAGGTGGATGAGGGTGTTTGTGGATGTGTGGAGGCGGTGGATAGGTGGATTCATCTTTATGTTATTGCTAATTAGTGAATGAATTTTTGGGAGGTTTGTGTCTGTGTGTGTGTGTGTGTGTGTGTGTGTGTGTGTGTGTGTTTGTGTGGAGTTATTTTTTTCTCTTTACGTTCCTCAGAAATTGCGAACATTTATTTCAATTTTCACATATTTGCGTTGCAATGAATTGAAATATGAAGTTGCTGTTGTTGTTGTTGTTGTTTTTGTTGTTGTTGTTGTTAATGTTGCCGGTGCTGTTGTTACCTTTCTTCTTCTTCTTCTTCTTCTTCTTCTTCTTCTTCTTCTTCTTCTTCTTCTTCTTCTTCTTCTTCTTCTTCTTCTTCTTCTTCTTCTTCTTCTTCTTCTTCTTCTTCTTCTTCTTCTTCTTCTTCTTCTTCTTCTTCTTCTTCTTCTTCTTCTTCTTCTTCTTCTTCTTCTTCTTCTTCTTCTTCTTCTTCTTCTTCTTCTTCTTCTTCTTCTTCTTCTTCTTCTTCTTCTTCTTCTTCTTCTTCTTCTTCTTCTTCTTCTTCTTCTTCTTCTTCTTCTTCTTCTTCTTCTTCTTCTTCTTCTTCTTCTTCTTCTTCTTCTTCTTCTTCTTCTTCTTCTTCTTCTTCTTCTTCTTCTTCTTCTTCTTCTTCTTCTTCTTCTTCTTCCTCTTCTTCTTCCTTCTTCTTCTCCTTCTCCTTCTCCTTCTTCTTCTTCTTCTTCTTCTTCTTCTTCTTCTTCTTCTTCTTCTTCTTCTTCTTCTTTTTCTTCTTATTCTTTTCTTCTTATTCTTATTAATATTATTATTATTTTTTCTTCTTCTTCTTCTTCATCTTCTTCATCTTCTTCTTCTTGCAGCTATAATTATTTTGACATTGTTGGTCGTGGAATTCATATGCATTTCAAACAGCACGTGATTGCTATTCTGGTAATTTCATTGTTAAAATTCTGACAAGTCAATTATCATTACTGGAAATGTAACGTTCGGTGTGCATGTTATTCTGCGACGCGTATTGGGCACACACACACACACACACACACACACACGCGCGCGCGCGCGCACACACGCACACACACCCAGTACAGACAAGTCATATTAAATCACAAAGTCATTGGGGTCAACATATCTGCTGCTGATTCTTCTTTTTTTCTGCGTCCATTTCTATCATTAAGGTCATATTTATTTTTCTTTTTTTTCACCAACTTTAATGAAACGGATTAATACAAACAACTTCGTCAGGAGCAACACATCTGCTGCTGTCTATTCCTCCTTTGTGATGGGGTACCTCACTCTCAGCTTCCTGTAATGACGCTGATTTCTTTTTGCTTTCTTTTATCCCACGTGTTGTGAAGTGGAGAAAAATCACAACCGTTCGCCAGATTGCCTCTCTTCGATTGCTATTTCGGTCACGCGCAGCACCGGAGGCAGGCATAACCCTTCAGGAGTTGCCTCTATAAACACTCCTTCGCACCGCCGTGGCCACAGGCGACCAGCGGCGTGCCAACAAGGAAACATAAAAGGTGCACGATGGCCCTAACCTAACACACACACACACACACACACACACACACACACACACACACACGCACTTTTCTTTAATATATCCCAAACGTCACGCACTCTGACACTTTACAATTGATTCCCTTCTTTCTCCTTCTCTTCCTTGTTCTCCTTCGTTCATTCTTTCATTTTATCCTGTCCCTGTCTCTTTTCCAACGCATATCTTCCTTCCTCTCTCTCACATTTCTCCTTTTCTTCTTTATCTTACGTCCTTCCTTCCATCCTATATATCTCCTTTCCTTTCCTCCTTTTCTTCCCTCGTTTTTTGACTTTCCTTCGTTCCTTTCATCACCTTTGTCTCTCTCCGAACACTCCGGTATCCCATCTTACCTCCTGCCTTCCTTCTCTCTCTCTGCCCATCTTCACCGGCCATCCTTCCTTTCATCCTATATCTCCTGTCTCTTTCCTAGCCTCCTTACCTCTCCCCAACCCTCCTCTTTCTCCTAACTTTCTCGAAATTGACAGTAAATCACCGGGTCATTATCGCACGAGTGACAGGAAAGAGAGAGGAGGAGAAGAGAGAGACGGAGAGAAAAGATGAATGTTCCTTGATTATTGCTCCCTTCATCCTTAAATGCGCCAAATAACACGTGATCCCAGTTAGGCCTAAACTCACTTCCCTAGTAGGCCTTGGTACAGTACTCCGGCCTCCTTTGCTGCCTTCATGATCCGCTGATGCTCCTTCTGCTTCGAGTAGTTAATGCTAATTTGGTTCATTACTCGTCTTTTTCGAGGTTTTAAGAGCTTGTCGATGGGCCTCTGCTGTTTTCATTCCTTCCTTCCCTCCTTTCTTTCTTTTTCTTCTTTTTTTCTTCTTTCAGCTCTCTCTCTCTCTCTCTCTCTCTCTCTCTCTCTCTCTCTCTCTCTCTCTCTCTCTCTCTCTCTCTCTCTCTCTCTCTCTCTCTCTCTCTCTCTCTCTCTCTCTCTCTCTTTCCGTTTCTCCCAGGCTTATCTTAATAATGAAAAAAGTATGTATTTAGGATGATGGAAAATAAACTATTCTACTACTACTACTACTACTACTACTACTACTACTACTACTACTACTACTACTACTACTACTACAAACTTCAATAATGAAAGTAATTTATGTACATCAATATCGTTAGTGCATAGGCTCCTATTTGCATCATTGTTCCTTACTTCTTTCTATCGGCTTTGTTGTTTGCTTCATCCATCATCGCAGACAATAGCGGTGTGGCGGTATTGCTTGTCCTCTGATCCCCGTTGTAGTTCAATCTTTTTATACTGGAGAAATATTACACCTCTTTGCAAACTGTAACGCATGACTAACTTCTCCCCGTCAGAAACTTTTCACTCCTCTCAGCAGACGTCGAGGCATCCCATAAATTTGTAACTCCAACTGCATGGCAATCCTATCAGTCTTGACATATACTTCTTCTCCTTTGCAGTCCATAAACTTGACGTGAAAGTCCCTCTCTATCTCTTCTCACGAGGATATTTTTCTTTACACTGTTCTCCACGTAAGCTCAAAGTATGATCAATAGCTTCTTTAACCCTCTTACCCTCAATGTCTTTAAAATATATTCAGGGTTTACAAAATGTTGGTTTGTTTAGTTCCATTCCGTCTTTGTACTAACAAAAAATAATTGAAGTCGTTGAAATGAGGAATAATTGAAGTAGGCGGAAAATTCTGGGGTTTATTTATAAAGGAAAGAAAAATGAACGCGTTAAGATACTGATTAGCTCTTGTATTAGTAAACTGGACTTTTTTTCTTACGCAATTCCATCTATTCCAGCTGACTTCCTCTACCTCATTAAGTCTCTCAGCGGCTTACACTAACTAATGCCCTATTTTTTTTTTTCGACATCATATGAGCTCCTTTATGTTCCTCAGTAATAACCTTAGAAACTATGAGCCACAGTGCGTCTACTCCCCAAAACTGCGTCATTGCGTCAAACACTCCGCCGCGCTTATTTGGGGCGCGTCTGACATTTTGTTCTCTTGCCCCTCCCACATTATTCACTTCGCTCGAAATTAGGTACCATCCTTGAAAAATGTATGTACTTTCTACGCTGCTTCTCGACAGTCCAGCTCGCCTTTTTGTGCCTTCCTCCGCCAACCTCTCTCTCTCTCTCTCTCTCTCTCTCTCTCTCTCTCTCTCTCTCTCTCTCTCTCTCTCTCTCTCTCTCTCTCTCTCTCTCTCTCTCTCTCTCTCTCTCTCTCTCTCTCTCTCTCTCTCTCTCTCTCTCTCTCTCTCTCTCTCTCTCTCTCTCTCTCTCTCTCTCTCTCTCTCTCTCTCTCTCTCTCTCTCTCTCTCTCTCTCTCTCTCTCTCTCTCTCTCTCTCTCTCTCTCTCTCTCTCTGTCTCATACTCTTCTGTATCCTAAGCATGTTTCATTCTTAGCTTGTGTGTATTATTTAAAATTTTACCATTCGCTTTCTTTCATTAATATTTCCCATCCTTCCCTTCTTTTCCTCATTCACGCTACAGACAATTACCTTTTGAAAAGACTCACTTTATTTATTCTTGTACCTCACTCTTTGTCACCTTTCTCGGTATTTCTTTGCCACCATTCCTGTACCAGCTGTTTTTTTTTTTTTCATCTCATAATTGCCTCACATCTCAAACCTTCCTTACACACCAGAAGGCCTTTCCAGTACGTACAACCATCCGCATCTCCCGTCATTATTCTCTGGCCTTTCATTCCAGTACCTTGACAAGCCTCACGTCTCCCGCATCTTAAAAAATTACCCTTTGAAACGCCCTCCACTTCTCCTTCACCTCTTTCCTCAACATTCACCAGCTCGACCCGCTCCTCAATCTTCCCTACGCTGCCTTTCCCCTTCAGTTCTCCACGTCCAAGTGACTAATCCTTATTATCTCTTATTCACCTTCATCGGATTATCTTTTCCCGAAGCCCATACATCACGTCGCCTTCAGATCCCCTTTCTACGCACTGCTCTGGTTTGGGATCCCTCTTGTTTCCTCTTGCTCCCTCTTGCTCCTCCTCTTGTATATATTTACATCTGACACTCTCTCTTACTCTCTCCCTCTCTCTCTTTCTCTCTCTCTCTTTTTCTCTCTCTCTCTCCCTTTCACGCCTTTCTGTCAGACTTGCAATTCATCAGGTCTTTTTTTTACCTTTTTTTCCCTATCCTCACTCGTCTTCGTGTTTTTGTGGATGGATGAAATGGTGGTAATGATTATGATGATGATGGTGATGATGGTGATGGTAATGGAAGGGTCATCAGTCCTGCCGCTCCGCTAGATGCTTCGTGACGTCATCGTGTTAGCTAATGAGAGATGAGGCAGTAGGGAGGCTGGGTGATGTCATGTTTTTTTTTTTCTTTTTTCATCTTTTTTTTTTTTAGCTCGTCACGCGGTGAATTATTGGTTGGGTTAGAATTATCGTATTGTTTTTTTCTTTTCTTCTTCTTCTTCTTTTCCTTCTCCTCCTCCTCCTCCTCCTCCTCCTCCTCCTCCTCCTCCTCCTCCTCCTCCGTGTTATTATGCTTTTATTCTTATTTTTCTTATATCTTCTGTGGTGTATTCTTCTAAATTTTCTTGTTTTTTCATACATTTCCCGTCCTTCCTCTTCTTTTCCGCATTTTCATTTCTTCCGCTTCTCCCTTCCTTCTTTCAACAAAAAACAACAACAAAGCAACAACAGCAGGAACAACCACAACACCATAACCACCACCACCACCACCACAACAACAACAACAACAACAACAACAACAACAACAACAACAACAACAACAACAACAACAACAACATGTACCAACAGTAAAAGTATGCAATAATAACGACGAGGAAAATTCTGACAAAAGCAACAACAACAACAACAACAAAAAAAACAACAACAATAACAACAACAACAACAACAACAACAACAACAACATCAAAGGCTGGAGGAGGAACCCGCTGGCGCCAAGTAGAGGAACGCCAACCAGGAGGAGACCAGATGCAAATTAACCCATATAAAGAAAGACAAATTGACCCCATTCGATCTCTTAAACCGAGGCTTATTCCTCCGGGGAGACATACTTTTACCTCCCCATAATAACAAACATCAATGAACGTCAGCAGATAACGACTCGCAATTAGAAAATTTTGAATTGATGCTCCTCTGAACTTAAATGAAAAAAAAATTAAAAGAAGCAAGGAAGAATATAGATAATGATGAGGATAATTTAGATCAGAGCTCGTGAAAATAAAGTCCGCTTGAGTTTTCTTTTATAATAATGGGCAATTAGAAAGTTGAATTGTTAGTGCTACTGTAAAGTTTGAAAGAAAAGGAAGGAAGGAGAGGAAAGGAAGAATATAGATAATGTTGGTGATGATACCGGTGATGATGATGGTGGTAATAATAATTCAAATCAGTCCGCATGTCTCTGTGTTTGTCTTTTTTTTATGTGTGTGGAATTAGAAAACCTTGAATTGTTGCCTCGACTGAAAAAAAAATGAAAAAAGAAGAAAAATGATGAAAGAAACGAGGAATATGAATAATGACAATAATCCGCGCAATTTAAATCATCGCTCCACGAAAATAAACTGCGCATGGGTAACTTTTTTTCATTTTTACCTCTTTTCTCGCTTTTTTCAGGTATTTTCACAACTCTTCGTACAGTTTCCGGAGAGTTTCAGGAAATAAAAGGAAGTGTATTGTTGGAATTTTACCTGAAACTTTTTTCCCTCCTGCCATTAATCTCCTTCCTCATTGTTTTACTGTGAGCGAGAGAGAGAGAGAGAGAGAGAGAGAGAGAGAGAGAGAGAGAGAGAGAGGAGAGGCAAGAGTCCTACGGTAGAAAAAAGGAAAAGTGACTAAGGTAGGAAAAAAAGACGAAAAAAAACTGACACTGATAAACGGCAAAGCGTCAGCAAAGAAAAATTGTGATAAGACGGAAAACAAAAACAAAAAAAAAATGAAAGAGAGAGAGAGAGAGAGAGAGAGAGAGAGAGAGAGAGAGAGAGAGAGAGAAAGCCATATTTCACAGCTAAGAGAATTACACCATTTCACTGCCTCTTAGTGGGTCCAGGCCGCGTCTTCTCTCACAAGGCTGGAAGAGTGATGGCTGCTCTCTCTCTCTCTCTCTCTCTCTCTCTCTCTCTCTCTCTCTCTCTCTCTCTCTCTCTCTCTCTCTCTCTCTCTCTCTCTCTCTCTCTCTCTCTCTCTCTCTCTCTCTCTCTCTCTCTCTCTCTGTTTCTCTCTCTCTCTCTCTCTCTCTCTCTCTCCTAGTGTTTATTGTTTTATACGTACACGTCCGCAGTGTCAGAGAGAGAGAGAGAGAGAATTTTTATGTTCAGTCAAGTGATAAAGTAAGCGGAGACAGGAGAGAGGTAGGAGAGATGGCAGGATGGGAGGACGTGAGGACGCGAGGAGAGAGGGAGCGGGGAAGAGGGACGAGGGAGACACAGGTATGGGGGGATGAGGGATTAGGACAGGTAGATTGACAGGTAAAGTAATGAAGCGAGCAGTACAGAGGAGGGGAGGCGAAGAGGGAGATAACAGCGTCCTAGTTTGTTGTTATTATTAAACTTGTCCTCTCGTTGCAGGTGCTTTTGATGCTGTTGTTCCTGCTGATGATGATGATACCACTGCTGCTGCTGCTGCTGTTGCTCTTTCTATTGTTGCTTTTATTGCTGCTGCTGCTGCTAATGCCTTCTTTTTTGGGGGGTTTTCTTGCTTCCGTGATGATGATATTGGTGATTTACAATGATGGTGATAATGATGCTGATATTACTGCTGCTGCTGCTGCTGCTATTTCTGCTTTTGCAATTACTACTATTACCACTACTATTACCACTACTATAACAACTACTGCTGCTACTACTGCTACAACAACTATTACTACTGCTGCTGCTGCTAATGATGATATGATGATGACAACAATAAAGATAATGACAATAACAATATCCCCAACCCCGCAAAGCACTTCTACCATTGCACTTCACAGCATCTCCCCCGCCCCCCACCACACGCTACAATCTCACGCTTACCCCCTGCTCTACCACGCCCCAACCCGCCTCGCCACCCCCCGACCCCCCCTACAGTGGATGCCTGGCGACTGGCGGTGGTGGTGGTGGTGGTGGTGGTGGTGATTACTTTAAGATCCAACCGGCTATCAAATTACCTGTTATTCTCATGCTCCTTTGTTCCTCCGTGCTCGTGCCATTACTCTCTCTCTCTCTCTCTCTCTCTCTCTCTCTCTCTCTCTCTCTCTCTCTCTCTCTCTCTCTCTCTCTCTCTCTCTCTCTCTCTCTCTCTCTCATTCTCCTCTCTCTCTCTTTCTTCTCATTTCCTCCATTTTTTTCCTCCCCGCTTTTCCTCCTCTCTCACTTCGGCCGCTCCGCCCTTCTCCTCTTCCTCTGCTATTCCTCAAACTGTCGGAGGCAAATGGAGTCTGTGCGCTAGAGAGAGAGAGAGAGAGAGAGAGAGAGAGAGAGAGAGAGCATAGAGTGGAGGAGAGGTAGTGCGTTAACATTTTTGTGTTTTCTCAGTGAAGAAAAATCAGGTGAAATTAAAAGTTCTCGATAAACAGAGCCAAAGAGAAGGAGGAAAAAATAATTTCGCTCAAGTTTTGAATGAAATGCATGGCACGACAGAGAGCGAGAGTGAAAGAGAGAGAGAGAGAGAGAGAGAGAGAGAGAGAGAGCCCGTACTTCAGATCACATACTACCTGTCTTCCTCCTTACCTGACATTCCTCACACCTGTCATATATCGATCTCTCTCTCTCTCTCTCGCTCTCGCTCTCACTCTCGCCACGCTTTTTTACGCCTGCTGGAAAATTGAGGCAATCAAGAATGCAAGAATTAATTAAGCGAAAGCCCGTGTACGCCTTCCTATGTTTACACGTGTACGTATTTGGCATTCAGGGGCAATTTTAGGGTCCGGAGGTGTGTGTATTTTATGACCTCATTCTTCCCCCAGCTTATTTATCCAGTTATTAAGTGTAATGGATGATTCCTGACGAGTATTTACTGAGTCTATAATGGACCTGTTAGTTTGGCACCGCTTGGCACTCCGGCGGCCATTTTGTGTGCCAGCTGTAGCAATGCGGAAAGGGCCAAAGGTGCCAAAGGTGCCGAAGGTGTAAGGTGCTTCACTGGTGTATTTACTGGGGTGATTAGTGTGTGGCATTGACTGGTGTGGCTTGTAAGGGTTTGTTTCTCTAGGTGTGTTTTAGTTCTTATTACAGTGTTTGTGTGTGTTTTGTTTTATTTTATATCTCTTTTCTATTTTGGTTTAGATTTTTTCTTTTTCTGTATATGTTGGAGTGAGTTTTATTGGTTGTGGTCATTTTTTTTTCTGTTTGTTTGCTTTATTGTTCATTTGTTTGTTTGTCTGTTGTCATTGGAGTGATGTTCCTCTCTCTTTTTCTTTTTTTTTTTTGTCATGATTTCAGTGCTACTTCGCAATCCGTGTTTATCACTATTGCAAACATACCATTTTTGCGTTATCATGGCAATGGTACCATATTTTGTTCGCCATCATTGCCTATAGTTCCGACAGTTCTAGCTTGTCATTATCACAGAATACCAGATTTTTATTCTTCATCACTACAATATTCCTTGATTTTTTTAGCTCCTCTTATCACAGAAGTAGATGTTTGCTAGCTATAATTCCAAGCGGTATCAATTTTTCATGGTATAAAGTAAGAGCCGTGCGTGAAGGCGGCCGTGGTGCGTTATTCCCTTGCGAGAAAGTTGCGGCAGTGGCGAGGGAAAGGCGGGCTATCGTGACAGACATTCATAGATGACGAAACACCGGCTCCTCTTGTTCCATAATGCAGTGGTAAAAGAGTAGGGACTTTCACCTGCGGAAGTCCAGCGGCTTCTCAGGAAATCTTGGGACACTGAATACAAAATGCAGTACTTAGGAGAGCCAAGTGTGTCATGAGATCTGAGGTGCCAAACTTCTTATCTCTGAGTACTATAAAGTTGTTAGTGTTATTGTCAGAGAGAGAGAGAGAGAGAGAGAGAGAGAGAGAGAGAGAGAGAGAGAGAGAGAGCTCTATTTATGATGTTGACAAACAGTTATGGTCAGTGTCCAGTTGCTTATCAAACATTCCTTCAGTGTGTTTAGTAATTAGCCCTAATCTTGCGTGAATCTGCTGGAAATCGATTAGTTCTCAGAAAGAAGGTGGTCAGCGCCAACGGACTCTAGACTGAAGGGGAAGGAAAACACAGTAAAAGTAAAGATAAAAGTTTGCTTGACTTGTAAAACATCTAATCACGACTCCACTAATTGTTAAGTTAAGGATTAACGCTTTATTTTTCTTATGCTTGAAAGAGGTTAGGTGCAGGAAAGAAATGAACTGAATAAAATTATATTAATGAGTTGGAAGACAGCTTACACTTTTGCCTCACCCGAAAAAAAAAATTATCCAAAGATTTTAAAGTATTAGTACCCGCCGTAATTCGAATATATCACTTTTTTTTTATTTAAAAATGAAAAGCTGGCCAAAGGAATCATAAAACGAATAAAAAAAGGCCTATCACGTTGCCAGTCCCCATGCAGGTCCGAAAGAGTTAGCCAAAAGAAAGGGATCCATGACTGGCAAGAGATAATAATACCACTAACACTCACACCTCACCTGTCTCATACAAAGGCAACACTCAGACACATTTAGGGTCCTTACACGTTATGAAGGGCGGGACTCGAGGGAATACAGAGGTGCAGGATAACACCCCCATTGGTAGCAGCGTCTTGGGAACCGATAGTCTTTTTATATATCTCTCAGACTCACTTTTCTTTTACCTGTGAAGTTGCCAGGGTACTATTTACTATCAAATAAGTTCCTCTGCCGAAAACCTGGAACATTAATGATTTATCTTACCTGGAAGGAGGAGGAGGAGGAGGAGGAGGAGGAGGAGGAGGAGGAGGAGGAGGAGGAGGAGGAGGAGGAGGAGAGTTACCTGTGCGACACCTTGATTAGCTGCGTGTGTGACAAGAGAAAGACATCATCCTCTCTTGCCCCTCCTCCTTCTCCTCCCTTCTTCTCCTCCTTCGTCTTCATCTTCCTCCTTTCGTTTCCAGAGGGTGGAAGACGAAATGGAATGAGAACAAAGTGGAAGAAAATTAAGTGGCCCTTTATATTACATCGTTTCCTTAGTAACACTCTCTCTCTCTCTCTCTCTCTCTCTCTCTCTCTCTCTCTCTCTCTCTCTCTCTCTCTCTCTCTCTCTCTCTCTCTCTCTCTCTCTCATCCTTGCCCTATTTGGAAAAAAACGAGAGCTAGCTATGGAGACGAGAGAGAGAGAGAGAGAGAGAGAGAGAGAGAGAGAGAGAGAGGTTGTGTGTGTGTATCCTGAGGCATTAATTAATTTTTTTTCAATGGAGAACATTTTCCTTACTCAACTTTTGATATTTTTCTTTCAATTTTTTTACATCTGTTTTTTTCTTTTTCTTTTCTATCGTGTGTGGTTATTTTTCATATTTTATCTTTTCCACGTTATGTTTTTCCTGTTCTTTTTCAAAATCACCTGTCTACAGTGTGTGTGTGTGTGTGTGTGTGTGTGTGTGTGTGTGTGTGTGTGTGTGTGTGTGTGTGTGTGTGTGTCCTCTAACTACCCAATTTGCCGGGTCGTTATCCGTAGTTCGTATGGTGGACTGACGGTCTGTATATATTTCATTTACCTCGTTTCCTCTCGTCTATTTTCAATTTTTCAGTTCGTTAATTCCTTATCAAGCTACATTTTTTTACCTGTTTATTTCCATTCTTTTTTTTTCGCCAGAATTGAATTTCTCTATTGATGTAAGTGTATTTGTCTATTTATACGTGGTTGTCTAGCTAACGAATTTATCTAAATACATAAACATTAATACCAATTGAATTACCTGCGTTAATTGTGCTGTGCTGTCCAGAGAGTGTGTGTGTGTGTGTGTGTGTGTGTGTGTGTGTGTGTGTGTGTGTGTGTGTGTGTGTGTGTGTTAGGCAATTTATCAAGTCGTGCGTGTCCGTTTGTTTATTTTTGTCCTTTTTTATCTCTCTTTCATCTATTCATCTTGTTTGTCAGTACGTTGTTCTATTTGTGTATCTATTCAAATGCTTTTTCTCTTGTATTGTTAACTGGTATGTCACTTTCTCTTTCGTTGTTAGCGTCGAGCGAGTTGTGTTTAGCTAAGGTTTTGCTTGTTACTCTCACTTTCCTACTATTTTCTCTCCTAACATTTTTCTTTGTTTTTCGTATCGTTGTTTATGTTTGTGTTTACCCTCGTGTATTCATTTGTCATTACCATCATCTGCTTACGTTCCTAGGTGAGAGTAAACAAGATTATCTTCATTATTTTTTATCTTTCTCTTCCTCCATGTATTTTATCTCTTTCTTATCAGTCCGTCTATACATTTATTTAAAGTAGACATGCAAGATTACCATTATCATTTCTTGTTATTGTTCTATAGATTTCTTTTTTATATATATATTTTACGTCTCTTTATCATTCATTATGTTGCGGCGCCTTATTCTAATCACTCACTCACTCAATCAACATTCAATACATGTTTCGTTTCTTTCTTCTCTCTATCTTTATCATCTACATATATTTTGGTTCAAATATTCAGCTATCTTTGTTAGTCTATATATCTTTCCCTTCATCACATACCTTTATTATTCTATACCTCTTTCCTTCAAATACTCAGCTATCTTTATCATGATGTGTATATATTTCGCCTCACATATTCAGGTACCCTCGCTATCGTCTACCATCATCGGGACAAACAACAAGAAGCACAAAGCTGCTCCACTAATGAATGAGCATAACAAGTTAACAAGTCTCTATCCTCATGCCACATCACTCCGCCACCGCTCGTGCCTCATCCGCTCTGCAAACTAGTTCCGTGGCACGCACCTCCACTAATGAACCCCAGCTTGAGAACCTCTGAAATGAGTTACGCGAAGAGAGAGAGAAGACAGAGAAAAAAAAAACATGCGAAAAGATATATTAATCAGAACTCCGTAGAGACAATCACGTATTTTTTCCTTCCCGGGCTTCCACACTCAGTAGTTTCCGTCGTGGTAAATATTCCTCCGTGTTCGTCACTGGCGAGAGGGAGGAAGACCGGAGACGCCTTTCAAAGTCCCCAATACTTTTTTCCGGTGTTTTAAGCGAGTTTTGTGACGTATGATGTGTGGCGCGTGGAGGACCGGGTGAAAGAACCATTATTCTGAGTTCCAGACGAGCTGAGATGAGTGAGGGATGGGGAATAAGAGAGATATGAAAGAAGATTACAGGGAAAACGAGAGGGTGGGGCAAACAGACAGTCAGACTAGCTGAATATGGTTAACTAGCGAAGTCTTTCATATCAGCAGGTGAGGCAATTAGCTTAAGTACGGCAGAGAGGAGCACCAGGGTAACTCCGTAAACACATTGATAATATACTTAACGATGAGGGAAAAATACAGATTATAATTATGAGGGGGAGTGTTTGTTTACCGTGCGTTGATTGGCTCGACGTGGTGCGCGGTGATTGGCCCCAGGCACCAGTAGGGCCGCCAGTGAGCCAGCAGTGTCACTCAGGTTGTGGGAAGGGATTAGGTAAAGATTTATTCCCACCCTGGAGTTCACGACTTGATTCTTTCCCGCGTCTTCTTTTCCTTTTTCTTTTTCCATTTTCGCATGACGTTTTATGATGAAAGTGTAACAGTATTTTTAGGTTTAGGAATATCCCTCACTGCAGTTGACAGCGTAATTTTCATGTTTTTGTATATTTTTTTCTTTTCCTTGCCACTTTTGCATGAAGCGTCAGAAGCTTGATGTATTCCAGATTCAGAGAAGATTACGTGGAGATTAACACCTATGCACATTTAGGCTGAGCTGGTGTTAGGTGAAGTTAGGGTATGACAGCTTGCCTTACCTTACGTCACCTTACCTTTACCTGGTCTTTTTTTCTGTATTATACTTTGCTTTTTGTGGTTTGTTTGATCTCCTGTTTGGACTGACCTCTGTAGGGACTGGTACCTTGAGTGGACCTTTTTTTTCTATATTTTCATTGGTTCAGGACTGAGACCCTCTTGCACAAAAAATTTACGTAATCTAACCACACCGTATCTTACCTAACCTTCCCAACCTTACCAACTTTACCAAACCTTACCTTTCCTTATCAAACCAAATTTTACCGTACCTAAACTTACCTAACCTTAATCAACCTTACTTAACCTTAATTACCCTTACCAAACCTCACCTTACATTACCATTCTTAACTTACCTTACGTTACCTATCCTAACCAAACTTGATCTATCTTACCGTTCTTAACCAAAAATTCCCTTAGCTAAACAAACTTTGTCTTAACTCACCTTACCTAACCTCACTTTATTTTACCTATCTTCTTTAACCTTACTCTGTCTTACCTAACTCTTCTTAAACCTCACCTAAACAAACCTTATCTCTCTCCTTGTATTCTATCTTAATCTTCCTTACCTTGCCTAACCTAACCCTACCCTCCATAACCTCCCTAATCTAATTTAATCCATCCTAACCCAAGTGTACCAGGAGCGTTTGATCTTCATTTGATCCGCAGGGGACACAAGTTACTCGTGTTCATTGGCATTATTTGATTAGCATTGATTTCACGGTGCATTTTTTATACGTACATACTTGCCCCGGGATATTGGATTCTGAGGTTATGGTCAGGCAGCACGGGATGGAGCCAGCGTCAGGGACAGTAATCTTTGTTCACCCTGGTGTTCTCATCTACTCACTGGCTTTTTTCGATACAGTTTCCTTGTCCAGCGCCGCGAGAGGTTAGACATGGCGAGGTTAGTATCGATTCAATGCTCTCATACGTAGTGGGAGACTTACATTGTGTTCTTTTTGCTCCTTTGTCCTGCTATAATGGTGCTGACAGGTGCTGAGAGTGAATTCTGGTTAGTGTGAATTTACCGATTTCGAAAACTATCTCTGATTTTTTTTTTAATGCATTTCGAATAATTATAAATCTGCTAACTAATTCTCTAGCCTATATAGTGTCTGCTTTTTATGGATTTTAAATAATTATAAATCTGTTAATAAATTCCTTGCAAATCACATGGTTTTTTTTTTTTTTTGTGTGTGTTTTAAATAATTACGGATCTGATAACTAATTCCCTTATAAATTAAAGTTTTGTGAAGCTTGGGAGAACAGGGGCGCTGAGTTACTGGGGCGAGAGGGAGCGATTACGTCGGGTCACTCTCATCACATTGTAACGATACGCAATCTAAAAACCTATATCACAAATTGGTTAGGTTATTGTAGTGACCGGTACAACCTTACCTGCAATAAACTTACCTAATGTTATCTGCCGCTGTTGCTATCTTACCAATACTCGCTCTCCAGACGTAGCAAGGAAAATTATCTATACTAAGACTTATGTGTAGTATTGAGAGTACTCGAAATTGAAAGAACTCCTCGATATTATACACGAAGCGTCAGGTAGGTAGTGTGTGGACGCCATGTAACCAAAGAGCACCAATAAATGTCGCCATCACAGACATTTTGATGAAGGAAACCAGGCAGGAGCGCAAGAAGAAAAGACACCAAAATTGAATTGAAGCCTGCAACGTTCCCAGTTCTAAAGATAGCAAAAAGGGGATAACTTCCATTATGTTACATTGTAGCGATAACTCAGCCGGGTATTGCTCTGTACATTATTGGTAATAGCATAAATTTACTGCTTTTTTTTTCTATCTTCATTGCGTGGTGGAGTTCAATACAGCTGGGTTTCCATGGTGGCTTATGTGCAGTCCGGTTTGGTATTCCTGCAGCAGCTTACCCCGTGGCTTGACTGTTTCGTGCCTGGCTTTTCAGAACAGTTACAGCTCCATTTTTGCTTCCATCCGTCTCTTCTGACTGAAATGAATTCGTTTTCCCTGCAGCAGTATTTTTTACCGGAAACTGTTTCTCTGCAGCTTTCATATGCGTGCGAAGTGAAGGAAAATAAAAGCGAAAGCGAGGAGTAAAGGCAAGACTGGTGATTTAAACCCTTTTTTTTTTTTTTTTGGTACTTATGACCCCACGTTAAAAAAATAATAATTGAAGTTTATGTTGTTTCTTTTTTCTTAGTTTTAGTTTTATGTTACCAATGTGTTGTTATTATTTAGCATGTTGTAACTGTATTTGTTCTTTACCACCTTGTTTACTTTAAATATTGTTTTTATTATTATTATTATTATTATTATTATTATTATTATTATTATTATTATTATTATCATTATTATTATTATTATATCCATATAGTTGCTCTTTATCTCCTTCTTTTGTTACTGCTGTAGAAGAAGTAGTGGTAGTAGTAGTAGCAATAGAAGTAGAACCAGTAGTAGTAGTTGTTGTTGGTGCTATTGTTATTATTGTTGCTGTTGTCATAATCATTGTCTTCATACATATATAAACGTAATCCAGTGAGGAAAACGTGAGGCAATCTTGCAGAAACGTGTCACCGGGAAAAGGACATGAGTCAGATGAGAGAGAGAGAGAGAGAGAGAGAGAGAGAGAGAGAGAGAGAGAGAGAGAGAGAGAGAGAGAGAGAGAGAGAGAGAGAGAGAGAGAGAGAGAGAGAGAGAGAGAGAGAAACATACTGGAATTCATCTACAAAAAAAAAAACATGCCCTGTCAACGCAAGGCCAATCATCCGAATTTCCAGCTTTTCTAGTATCATTCCAGGAGGATTGGCGGAGACAGAGGGAGAGGAAGAGAGGAAGGGGAGGGAAGGGAGGGGGCGGTGATACATGGCGTTCATCAATCAGGGAGGATCAAGACAAGGGGAGGGCGGGGCTTATTCGCCTGATACACGTAAACAAGCCGTCATCTGCGGGATAACCTTTGTGGGACGAAGGTGAGGCGAGGCGGTAGTGCAGTGGTTAGTGGTTTTATCCGCACAATCTGACCCCTGCCTCGATTTCCGGTTCAATGTGGTTTTCCAGGCGATTCCAGTGTCATGTCATCTGTAGGAACTAGGAATAATAAGTGATTGGGAGTGGTTGGTACAAGGAAATGAAATTAGGAATGAGTTGTATAAGAAGATTTTTTTTTTTTTTTGTTATTAGGGGTAAGAGTGGAAGTTTCATTTTGTTTTGTTTTATTAAAGTATTTCATAATTCTGACTTAATATTTCCTAGTATGACACCTAACTCAACCTTATCTAGCTATATTTAGTCTAACCTTTCCTAACCTGATCTAACCTAACCTTAACCAACCTAACTTTAACCTCTTCAGTACCATGACACGTATCCATATTCATTCTGGTTATATTTGGTGATTTTATACAGCTTCAGAAACTTATGTGGGGATTAGAATAATGAAGATTGTGGCCATTAATCTTCTGACCTCCATAGACCCTTCCTAATGTCAATAAGATGATCTAACGGTACACAAATCTCAAAGTAAAAAAGTATCCCAGTATTGAAGAGTTTAACCTAATTTTACCCAACCTAACCTAACCTAACCGCCCAAACCCAACCAAATTTAACCTAAGCTAACCAAACCTGCCTTACTTAACCGAACACAACCCAACTAAACATAACAAAAATCGACACCGTAATCTGTCTTTACGAATATTAACCATTTTTTAAACCCAAATATATGAAAGGTTTATATTTCCCCCTTCCTTTACCCATATCACTATTTCTTGCTACACTTTACCACTGCCATTTTTCCTACATCCCTGTCTACCTTTCCCGAGTCGCCGTGGTAATGAGAGGGATGAGTAATGCTTGGGCAGGTGGGAGTGGCGGGCTTAAGGGAGATGCGGCGTCCCTTGCAGCAGTGACAGGTGCGGTGGGCGAGATACAGCAAGGAAACAGTTAACCTCATCAATACCATGACACGTTTTCATATCCATTCTGCTTACTATTTGGTGATTTTATTCAGCTTCAGAAATTTAAGTGGGGGATTAAAATAGTGAAGACGTGGCCATTAATCTTCTGACCTCCAAAGATCCTTCCTAACGTGAATAAAATGGTCTAATCGTACACAAATTTCAAGGTAAAATATGTTCCAGTACTGAAGGGGATAATCTCTTCAGTGCCATACGTTTCCACATTCATTCTGCTTACTATGTGGTGATTTTATACAACTTCACAAGCGTAAGTGAGAGATTCAAATAGTGAAGACTGGCCATTAATCTTCTGACCTCCATAGACCCTTTCTGATGTCAATAAAATGGTCTAATCGTACACAAATCTCAAGGTGAAAATGTGTCCCAGTATTGAAGAGCTTAAGGGAGATGCGGAGTCCCTCGCAGCAGTGTGGTAGAGGTGTGGTGGACGAGACAGCCAGGAAACAGTTAACGCCATCTGCTGTGCTACAAAAGCTTTACCTGTCCCTCTCCCTTTAGTCATAGTAGCATTAAAGGAAGAGGAATAAAGTGTATGTTGGTTTATCTTGCTCTTTTCATCATTCATTATTGGTATTATTCTTTTCATATATAATTACTGTGCTCGGCTATGTTATGCTGCACACAAGCTTAAGACAGTATTCGGATTATATATAGTATATTTTGAACTCGTTTTCATGGTGTCGTATTCAAATAAACTCATAAAACAGGGAACTAGAAGAAAAACGCCATTGAGTTTTCACGGATACGGATAAAATAAAGCGTTTGTCAGTAGATCCTTAGTGAGTCCGGGTACGGTACGAAGCATAAAACATGACTCAATAAAACCAAAAACACAAACCAAAAAGCTGTCCCTTAACAGAATTCGGGTACGGATAACATCATAAAGAATTAGTCAATGGAAACTACTGCTAGCCCTTTACTGACTGAATTCGGGTCCGGATAAGATCATAAAAGGTAAGTCACCAGAAAATGCCCTTTTGTGGAGTCGGTTATGGGTAAAATCGTAAGCAATTCCATTTACATTCAATTTTCTGGTCGTTCTCTGTGTGTGTGTGTGTGTGTGTGTGTGTGTGTGTGTGTGTGTACGAGTACGCTTCGCCCAGCTGTGGGATGGGCGTTAATTGCGGCTTGAGTTGTTGTGCTGTTCGTGAATCAGATTAAATCACATCTGGCGACTCTAATTGCCAGAGAGAGAGAGAGAGAGAGAGAGAGAGAGAGAGAGGCTTGATGTGTGACTTTTATTATTGACCTGAGAAAGTCATCATTTTTTGTTTATTTGTTTGTATGTGTGTGTGTGTGTGTGTGTGTGTGTGTGTGTGTGTGTGTGTGTGTGTGTGTGTGTGTGTGTGTGTGTGTGTGTGTGTGTGTGTGTGTGCGTGTGCGCCAGCGTGTGCGTGTGCATGCGCGTGCCTGCGTTATACATACTGGATGATGGCTATGCATACCAGAGAACCTTCATGTTAGTATACTCTCTCTCTCTCTCTCTCTCTCTCTCTCTCTCTCTCTCTCTCTCTCTCTCTCTCTCTCTCTCTCTCTCTCTCTCTCTCTCTCTCTCTCTCTCTCTCTCTCTCTCTCTCACCCATTATTTCTCACGTCCTCACTTCAAGTTAGTGGCAAAAACAAAATGTAATGGAATTTTTATAACTTACTTTTTTTTATTTGTTCTCGTGACGTAAGTGGGAGGAACGACTGACGGAGGTAATGACAAGGGGGGAGGAGGAGGAAGAGGAGGTACGACTGGAGAGAAGGAAAAGAAGTAAAAGTCGACGATGGACGTGTAAAGAAGAGAAATAGTTGTTTGTGGAAGATGAGTGCAGAGGTAAAGAGGAAGAGGAGGAGGAGGAGGAGGAGGAAGAGGAGGAGGAGGACTTGGTGCGGAGGTAATAGGCAGGAAGACACTACGAGAAGAAAAGATGAGATGGAGGAAAGTGGAAAGTGGAGGTAAATAATGAAGGAGAAGGAGAGAAGGAAGAAGATGGAGATGGAATGATATTAGAAAAGAGAAGGAGGAGAAGGAGGAGGAGGAGGAGGAGGAGCAGAGGGAGAGGGAGAAGAGGAGGAGGAAGAAGAAGAAAGAGAATATTAATACGAGAGAGAGTAATGATAATAAAAGAGAAGCGGAAATAAGACGAGAGGAGAAGAGATTGAGGAAACAGTAAAAGAATATGAAATGGTAGAGAAGGAGAAAGAGGAGGAGAAGGAGGAAGAGATAGAAAAACATGAACAAGAGGAAAAATGAACGGGGGGGAAAAGTAAGATGACCAGTAAGATAAAGAAAAATGAGAAGAAAAAGCAGAAAATATAAAGAGCAGAAGGAGGATAAGCTGAACAATTTGAAAAGAACAGAAAACAGGAACGGCTGGAAAAAAAAAAAAGTGGAATGAGGGAGAAAGGGAGGGAAGGAGAAGACAAAGAGAAAAAGGAGAAGAAAAGAGAGACAAGAGGGAGGGAAAGGGGGTGAGGAAGAAGACCAATAGCATTAAAGAGAAAGATATGAGAATAGATGAAATATGAATAAAATATGGAGGTCTGTTATATATACCCTCTTGTTTGTGTGCATTGACCGACTAACCTCTCCTTTCTTTGTCTTTCCTCAGGTGAGTAGCCAAGCCCGGAGCAGAGGTGGAGGAGGAGGAGGAGGAGGAGGAGGAGGACCAGGAGGGAGAGAAAGAGTGGGAGGGGGAAGCACACAGGTAACCCGAGATATATACAGGTGAGGCTGCCCAAAAGGAGGCCTACCAGCTTCCAGGAATTTACCTTTTGTGTTGAGTTTTTCTGCCTTTTTTTCTACTTCAGGTGAAAAAAAAAGGAGGAAATATCAGGTGAAGAAAAATTGTACTGTTGGTTAAGTAAGTTGTTGTACTGTTTGTTTGTTTTGTAGGTGGAAGTTGTTCATTGTTTGTTGTTGTTGTTGTTGTAGTTGTTGTTGTTGTTGTTGTTGATCCTTCTCTTTGTCTCTCTCTCTCTCTCTCTCTCTCTCTCTCTCTCTCTCTCTCTCTCTCTCTCTCTCTCTCTCTCTCTCTCTCTCTCTCTCTCTCTCTCTCTCTCTCTCTCTCTCTCTCTTGTGCAGCATTGTTTGTGTTCTTTTCATTCTTTTCTATCCCTCTCTCCTCTCTCCCCTTCCCCCTTCCCTCTCTCTCTCTCCCTTTCTACTATTCACCCACCCACACACTCTTGTAGCACACACACACACACACACACACACACACACACACACACACACACACACACACACACATACACATACCTCCTCCCACGTACTCATTCACTCACATAACAGCAACAACAACAATAACAGCAATAACAGCTACAATAATAATAACAATGATAATAATAATAACGATAATAATAATAATAATAATAATAATAATAATAATAATAATAATAATAATAATAATAGTAATAATAATAATTGTACGCCATCACACGTCCGTTTCTCATTTTTTTTTTAGTTAAGGCGTTGAGGACGACGAGGAAAGTGGTGGAGAGGGTGAGAGAGGGGAGAGAGTGGAGAGGGGACAAGGGGGCGCGAATGGGATGAGTGGGGGTACAGAGTGAGTGGGGGCTAGGAAAGGAGACGAGGTTTATGAGAGGAACGTAATAGCATAGGAGGACGGTTATGCGGATGTTGGGGAAGGGGGGGAGGAAGAGAGGGGAAAGGCAGGGGGGAGAGGGGAGGAAGGAGTGGGCGGGAGAGAGAGAGAGAGAGAGAGAGAGAGAGAGAGAGAGATTGAATGTCTGTGTGTGTGTGTGTGTGTGTGTGTGTGTGTGTGTGTGTGTGTGTGTGTGTTGTCGTTTTTCAGCATTATTAGGAGAGTGGTAATGGGCGAGACTTTATTGTTTCCATGGTTAATGTCAGAAAAAATGCGTGCCAGCGATGGAGGAGGAGGAGGAGGAGGAAGAGGAGGAGGAGGAGAAGGAGGAGGAAGAGGAAGAAGAAGAGAACCCAATGCCTACTTCAGTTTCGCCAATCCTGTATATTAGGTTTTAATTCTCCTTTATATGCAGCTTCCTAGTCTCAATTTTAATCCTCTTCCTCCTTGTCCTCCTCCCCCTCCTCCTCCTCCTCCTCCTCCTCCTCCTCCTCCTCCTCCTCCTCCTCCTCCTCCTCTGAAAGCAGTTCCAGTGTAACCTTACCAACTGTACAAGCCTTTCTAAACCCTTTTCACAAACTACTACAGAATCCTTTAGACTTGGGCAAATATTTCCTCTCTCTCTCTCTCTCTCTCTCTCTCTCTCTCTCTCTCTCTCTCTCTCTCTCTCTCTCTCTCTCTCTCTCTCTCTCTCTCTCTCTCTTCTCTCTTTTTTTTTTTTTGTTATTATTATTTTCTGTGATACAAAAGTCCACTATAACTTCAACAGCAATGCCCCGTGACAGTATTTCGAGGAGTATTGGAAATTGTTCTCTCTCTCTCTCTCTCTCTCTCTCTCTCTCTCTCTCTCTCTCTCTCTCTCTCTCTCTCTCTCTCTGGGTTTTAGTCTTTATGATTTTCTCTACGTCAGCATTTCTCGGTCTTCATCCCCACAACTCTCTCTCTCTCTCTCTCTCTCTCTCTCTCTCTCTCTCTCTCTCTCTCTCTCTCTCTCTCTCTCTCTCTCTCTCTTATTTATACATTAATTACATTTTAATCTTGGTCATTTTACAGGTTAAAGGTGTGTTATGAGTACAACCTTTCTTAAAACTTAACCAAAAAAAGTCTAAATTATGCTTATGAGTTATAGATTACAAATTGAATTACAATACAAATGAATTACCCAGACGATCACACACACCTTGAACTTTTGCAGCCTACACTCGGCAACACTTGTCCCCTGCTCTCTCTCTCTCTCTCTCTCTCTCTCTCTCTCTCTCTCTCTCTTGCCCGGTAAAAATATCCTGTAATGGCGGAATATTCGAGGCAGGGTAAAACTGCACGCTCCTGTACATGAAATACTGTTCCATTAACCCCGCGTGTACGTAAGCTATCGAATACGTACATACACTTACACGTACACACACACACACGTACACGGACATGCAGGACTCGGATGTTGGCATTTTAGGTGTACATGTGTGTGTGTGTGTGTGTGTATGTGTGTGTGGGGTGGGGTGCGTGGTAGGACTTTTTGTGGGTATAGAAGAGGTGAGGGAGAGATAGAGAGAGTGAGGGGAGGGAAAAAGGGAAAGGGAATGGTAATGGGAGAGGTGAAGGGAGAGGACTGAGGTTATAAGGGAAATGCAGAGAGAGAGAGAGAGAGAGAGAGAGAGAGAGAGAGAGACTTACACTTATACTGACCTGTGGAAGTCGTTGTGTGTGTGTGTGTGTGTGTGTGTGTGTGTGTGTGT
>NC_059289.1:5767603-5770103 GCF_017591435.1 Portunus trituberculatus | reverse complement strand
CTTGTGTGTCTTTCTGGGTGTTGACTGCTAACCCTAACTTGATTAAAGAAATATATAAAAAGAAAGATATTAAACATCCAGTAGAATAGTAGATGACTAAACCAGACTCATTAATCAAGTTGTTAGTGGCGAGAAAATAGGGAGCTTTAAAAATAAGATTAGATTTATGGATAGGGGTGATTGATGGGTGGGCGTGTTTTGCAGGGTGAAGGGACTGCAACGTGTTGGTTGACTGGCGCATTGCTGCTTTCTTCGCGTTATCTTCCTAAAACCTGACTCTCCGTTCCTGTGTGTGTGTGTGTGTGTGTGTGTGTGTGTGTGTGTGTGTGTGTGTGTGTCTGTGTGTGTGTCCTAGTTTGTGTGTGTCAGCCAGCTTCTCTGCACTGAGACCCGCTACGCCATCTGTGTGTCAGCCGGCAGTTCCCAGCACAGCCTTCACTCCATAGCCGCCAGCCCGCACCAATCTACTGCTCACCAATCAACTCTTAGCACCTCCCCACCTCCCTAGACCCCGCCAGCTATTCCTCACCAACCACCCTCCTTCCCATATCCCACCACCAATACTTCACCATCCCAACCTCGACCCCTCCTACCCAACAACACACTTTCCCTTTTGCACCAGCCCTCCTCACTTCCCCCAGCTATACATTACCACCCCCTCCTTCCACCCTATACCCTCCCCATCCCTCCACCGATCCCCAACCCTCAGTTCCTCCATCTATACTTCCCTACCGCCCCAGTTCAATTCCCAGTTTTCCCTCCCCTGCTATACTTCACTAACACTACCACTTACCCCCCACCAGCTTCCCATGCACCCCATTGCCAAGCCCTATTTTTCCCACACACATACCCGCTCCGCCCACTCTCCTCCACCCCCGCCAACTACAAACGAAGCCTCGCCTGTGAACTTTAAGTCAATATAGTGTTATGTTCAGGATTATCCATTGTTTTATTTCATTTTTTTCATAGAGAGAGAGAGAGAGAGTGTGTGTGTGTGTGTGTGTGTGTGTGTGTGTGTTTGTTTATACAGAATGGATGATATTAATAATTCCTTTCCCTCACCCATATTTTATTTTCCTTCTTCCCTTTTTCTTCTCCCTTTCTGTTCTTATTCCGTTCTCTTTTTTCTTCTCTTCTTTGTTTCTTCTCTCTCTCTCTCTCTCTCTCTCTCTCTCTCTCTCTCTCTCTCTCTCTCTCTCTCTCTCTCTCTCTCTCTCTTTCTCTCCTCTGCTTACTTATCGTTATCATTACATTTTCTTTCAGCGTCTGTGTCGTTACTTATTGTTTTTTTTATCATGGTGTAGATTGGTATAGCTTTCGTTATTGCCTCATCTAATTTTTTTTCACTTTATTTTTTCTCCCTTGAACTTACTCTCATTTTTTTCTTATCTGTTTATTGAAACGATCCCAGCCAATTCCATTATTCTATTTGCTCCTGCCATGGATCCCAGCTTATTCTTTCTACCCACCGAGAGAGAGAGAGAGAGAGAGAGAGAGAGAGAGAGAGAGAGAGAGAGAGGAGAGGTTCTATGCAATTATCATTATCTCGAGAAAAGGCAAAACTGAAAACCAGGAAAATAGGAGACTTAGGGTGTTATCTTTGTGGCATTAGACGCCAAGCGAGGAGATTACGAGGAGGAGGAGGAGGAGGAAGAAGAAGAAGAAGAAGAAGAAGAAGAAGAAGAAGAAGAAGAAGAGGTACGCAGAGGACGGAAGGAATCAAGGAAGCTGGGAATACAGAAGGAGAGATAAGGAGAGCAGGAATGAGAATATAACAGTGAAGAAGAGAAAGAGAAAGGAAGGAGGAGAGAGAGAGAGAGATAGAGAGTGAGAACGGAAGGAAGGAAGGAAGTAGGAACAGAACAAAGAGATGAGAGGAATTAAGGACACAAGTGAGGGAAGGGAAAGAGGGGAAACAGGTAAGGAAGGTTAAGAGGACAGGGTGAGAGACGGGAGAGGAAAGAAGGGGTTAAAAAGGGTGATGGGGAAGGGAAAGGGGAAAGAGGAAGTGATACGAGGGGACAGAATAAAATGAGAAGCCTCTAAGTAGTTTTAATAAAGAGACGAGGGGAAAAAAGAGTTATTTTAGAAGATGCCGCGTTTTTCCCCTCTAAAAAAACATGAAAATTGAATGTTTAAAGATGACAATGGAGAGGGACGGGGGGAACTGGTATGGGGCGAGTACCGTGGAGGGGAGGAGGGGGCATGAAAAGAGATGAGGGGAGAAGGAAGATGGAGTGGGAGGAAGAAATGAGAGGGAAAGGACGGAGAAGAAATACGAGAGAGAATGGGGGAAAGAAGGAATGGAGGGGAAAATTTAAGCAAAGGAAGAGAGTAAAGGGAAAAAGAGAGAGAGAGAGAGAGAGAGAGAGAGAGTTTAGAAATATAATAAAAAGGAACTAGGTTAGAGAGGGGAAGCGAAATGAGTGAGGGGAAAGAGTTTGTGAGTTTGTGGAAGTAGGAGAAGGGGAAAAGGAAGGGGGAAGGGGAATGAGTGAGA
>NC_059289.1:5757603-5765103 GCF_017591435.1 Portunus trituberculatus | reverse complement strand
CGGTTCTTACCCTCATCAATTTTCTCTTCCTATCTATTCTTTATTCCCCGTCATTTCCTGCACTTCATTTAATGTTCCTCCGTGCCTTCATCCATCCATATCCATTCCTCTACGTATCTGTTCCTCCTCTCTTCTCTTTCTCTCCTTCATTTCCTCTTTTGTCCTTTGTTTCCCCTCCATTCCCATTCCTATTTCTCTCATTCTGTCTCGTTCCTTTTTTTATCTGTATATGCTCCTCCGATTTCCTCCTCCCTCTTTGCTTTCTTCTCTCCCAGTTTCCTTTTTTTTTTTTATGTGTGTCTCTTTCCCTCCTTCCATCCTTCCATCTCTCCCTGTGTTTCGTTTTTCCATGCTTTCCTTTGGTTATTTGCGTTATTTTTCCCCATACCTCTATTCCTCCTACTCTTTCCCTTTCCTCTGTTTCTTTTCTTCTATCCCTCTCCCCGTTTCTCTCGTTCTATCTCTCTTCCACTCCCTCCATATCTTCATCTCTCAGTTTCACTCCATTTCTCCTACTCTTTTCTTCCTCCCATCTTTATTTTACACTGTACACTTTCCTTTGTCTCCTTCTCTTCATTTCTCCTCCTCCTTCCATACCTCTGTTTCACTCCATCTCTCCTTTCCTCCTCACTCCCTCATACTTTTTCTCGGAGTTCGAAGCCCTAGGTCGGGAAGTTTCGGTGCTTCGCTAGGGAGTGGAGGAGTGGTGAAGGTCGCGCCGCCGTAGGGAGTTTGCGGGGTAGAGTTGTGACCTGGATTGTGGGTGTTTTGGTGTTTTGTCCTTCTCATCAACGTGTGGATTGAAATGGCGGCCAGTGCACGTCAGCCGGAGACAGACTGGCAGGCCACGAATGGAAAACAAATCCAGGATAGGCAGAATGAGACAAAGGGATTATTCTGGAATGGACTGCAACTAAATTAAAACTGGAAATGCAGCTGGAATATACTGATACATTAATATAGAAAGAGGAAACGAAGGGAAGCACATTTTGAGCAGCGATAAAGTGAAGCAGGCACACACGCAATAAGAACAAGGAGCATCTGAAATGTTCCTCGTTTATACCGGTACCTTGAAAGAGAAAGAAAAAAGAGAGAGGCACATTTTAAGTAATACTAAAGTAAAAAAAAAAAGGCAAATAGAATAAAAGAGAGAGAGAGATTATAGGTTGAAAATTTTCACATTTCTTTCAAGGTAAAAAACCTGGAAGAATAAAGAAAAGAATGGGATTTACATTATTCTATAAAACCTTCATGATTCTAAAACATGAATGGATATTATTATCTACACACCGTTCTTATAAATTCAAGAGAATATTTCATGTAAGGAATATGTTTCTAGTATCAGATAAAATTCTGAAATTGAAAAATTTCCCCTTTTTTAAACAGAGGAAAAAGAAAAGATAGTTTTGCTTTGAGCGGCGGTAGCACACAACACAGACAAACGGAATGAAGGCAAGGGAATGTTTGAAGTGGAGTGCGAGTGAACTAAAACTGGAAATGCAACTGGAATATATTAACAGATGAATGTAGAAATGGAGAGCAGGTGTAGGCACAGTGTTTTAGAGGCGGATCATGGCGAAATACTATAAATCCAGGACTGACACAATACGTATAAGGAACTGTGTGGAATGGACTGTTCATAGTTCAACTTCAAATTACATATGAAATAAATTAATACCAATCGAAATAGAAAGGAGGAAGAATTTTTGAATAGTGGTTTGTGTTGAACTAGATCCGAGACAGACGGAAAGAAAATTATTGAAATCATGTAAAAGTTGATTGAAATTAGAAACACATAATTTGAAAGATGGGAGAAGAGTGTTTTGAAGAGGAATTTATGGCGGGAAAAAATACATGAAATACGAAATAGAGATATGCCAGAATTTTCGAATACGCTAAAAAGGAACAGATAGAAAGAAATGGAAAGAATAAAGGAAATAATAATGAGAGTAAAGATGATGATGGTGCTGGTGATATTAGCTAATGAGCGGTGGAGTAATGACTGTCAATGCCTGTGTAAGATGATGATGAATGGTGACAGTGACGATGGTAATGATGATTAATGATAATGATGACGCTAATGGCAAGGAACAGCAAAAATAGAATTCAAGTAACACTATCATTCATCATAATTTTTACTAAGCTGTGTGATTTCAGCATTCTTATCGACACAAACAATAGTATCAGTGAGGAAAATAAGTATGAGAGAGAGAGAGAGAGAGAGAGAGAGAGAGAGAGAGAGAGAGAGAGAGAGAGAGAGAGAGAGAGAGATGAAACCACCACCACCACTGCTACTACTGCTACTGCTACTATTACTAGTACTACCACTACCACTACCACTACTACTACTACTACTACTACTACTACTACTACTACTACTACTACTACTACTACTACTACTACTACCACCACTACCACTACCACTACTACTATCAATAAAACCAATACCATACCACCACCACCACCACCACCACCACCACCACCACCACCACCACCACCACCACCACCACCACCACAACTACTACTACTACCACCACCACCACTATTACCACTACTACTACTACTACCACTACTACCATTACCACTACCATTACTACTATTGTGTAAGAGAAAAGAGAAAAGATCAAAATAGGAGAGAAGGGGAATGGGGCTTAATCTACTACTACTATGATTTATAAGCCAAAACTGATAGGAACCGCCATGAAGATGCAACCAGTCCATCTTCCACCACACCACTGATACAAGCACGCTGGGAACACGTGACTCAGCTGTGTGGAGGGCCCGTCAATAGTGGAGTGAAGGTGGTGGTGGCGGCAGCGTGATAGTGGAGTGGAGTGGTCGTGTTAGCAGTGTATACCTTCCTCACTCCACACCTCTGTCAGGGGAGCACCACGCCGTCCCCATGTGATACGCCTATATTGATTCCCTCTCATTATTTATTCTCACGCCCTTCAACGAGCTGTACCTTCCCAGCAGCTGCCCTATTAAACCTACAGCCCTGGGACTCGATGCCTCTGGATAGTATTGAGTTCTCCTGTTATAGTGTTAGGTGTATAGCTGTGTGGATGTGTGTATTTGTGGATGTGTGGATGTAAAGAATTGTTTCTCATATTATATTGTAATGGAATTTTTGTCATCCACTTCATAATTCGTGTTTTTCTTTATATTTATTTCAGTTCCTATTGGTTCCTTTCTTTTTTTTTCCTCTCTTTTCTTCACTCCATCTATTTATATATTTGCATTTGCCTTGTTCTTATTTTCATCTCGTTTTCCCCGTGTTCTTCCTTCTCTATTTCCTCCTTTCCTCTTCTTCACCTTTGTTCCATCTCCACTTTCCTTTGTTTTCTTTTGCCTTCCTTCCATTCTCTCATCTTTACTCTCTCTCTGTTCCTCTCCTCTCTCCTGTAATGTCTTCTGTTTCTTTACTTCCCTTTCTTCTCCTACAGCTTCTTTTATCCCTCTCCCTGTATTCCTCTCTCCTTCCCTCCTTACCTCCTATTCCTCTCCCATCCCTCTGGTGTCCTTTCTTAACACTATTAGGACTATATATGGCGGGAAATACAATAGACTGATGCTTCTCATTCTCTATTTTTACCCTATTTTTTTTCTGGTGTCGTTGTTAGAAAAGAGGGTTAAGAAACACAAAGTTTGGGTTGAGATGCTGCACTGCGTCACACTCTGATGCTTCCATTACTTCTGAGCGAGGCACGGGAACACCTGGCGTCCCTCAGTGCTTCAAAACTTTAATATCCCCATTTATCAACCAGATGGAAAACTTATATATAACTATACCGATGATGAAGCTTCTCTAACCCTAAACGTCGCAATGTTCTTTTTATTTCATCCTTTTTCTTTCTATTTTTCATCTTTTTCTTTTCTCCTTTTTTTTTTTTTTTACTCACCAAAAGTCGTTATTATTTCTAACCTGCGTGATATTTATTCTGGATTAGATAAGGAATACAATTTTATCATATGCTGTGTCGTAATACCCGTAAATGTCTACTTATACCACTATTCTAATTTATATCTTGTTTCCATTCACTAAAGAATCATGACAGTTTTTTCCTTTTTTTTTTTTTACGTGTGGATTAGCGTTAAGTAGATTATTACAGACACGTGAGGGTTAGAAAGGGTCTCCTGGTGTCTGTTCTTCCTTTGTCTTCGTTTTTGATGTGGCTTAAGTGAGGAGCGTCTTAGATCTTGGTGCTATAAATCAAATGTTATGAATGCAATCTTCCCTTCGCGCTCTAGCTTGGAGTGCGCCTCGTGTCTTGGTGAAATGTGTTGCCTATTCTTCTTCTTCTTCTTCTTCTTCTTCTTCTTCTTCTTCTTCTTTTCTTCTTCTTCTTCTTCTTCCTCTTCTTCTTCTTCTTCTTCTTCTTCTTCTTCTTCTTCTTCTTCTTCTTCTTCTTCTTCTTCTTCTTCTTCTTCTTCTTCTTCTTCTTCTTCTTCTTCTTCTTCTTCTTCTTCTTCTTCTTCTTCTTCTTCTTCTTCTTCTTCTTCTTCTTCTTCTTCTTCTTCTTCTTCTTCTTCTTCTTCTTCTTCTTCTTCTTCTTCTTCTTTGTCTTCTCCTCCTCCTCCTCCTCCTCCTCCTCCTCCTTGTCCTCTTAGTCTTCTCCCAACGGTACTATCTTTCACTTTTTGCCTCTTCTCCATTCAAGCTTCTCTCTCTCAAATCGCGTCTTACACACTCCCTCCTTCTCTCCGTCAGTCTGCCTCGCCCTCTGTCCTGTCCAGCCACATTCAGATTCCTCACTCCTCTCTCCTTGGTGGGAAGCTGAATTCACACGCCACTTTTACACAGCAGCGCGTCAAAGGCAGTTCGTCACCTCACTTCCCTCTTTAAGTGAATATTTCGCCTCACTTCGCCGCAGTATTGCTTCTCCCTGGCCACCCTTAGTCGTCATTTCCACGATTATTGCTCCTCTGAACTTGCTAACGATGCATTGGTCCCCTTGTGCGGTGCTGCTCCATCATAACACTCCCTCCTCATCGTTGCCTCTAATCCCTTCATCTCTGCAGCGTGTGTCAGCTCAAACCGTCCCTGCTTCACCCTCTTGACGGGGAAAACTCTGCGTGCTCCTCCACTTCCCTTCCCCTTCACTCCCCACCTACTGCCTGTCTGCTTTCAAGGGGAGAGAGTGTCATGTCACCCGTGGAGCTACAATTATTCCCGATTTTTGAGGCACACGTACAGTTTCTTTGGTTTCTTTTCTTTCGTAGCTTCCTTGTTCGTCATTAACCGTCTAAGTAGTACTGACGCATCGCCATCATCTTAATTAATGCCGTTGACTCGTGACGGAATTAATGATCGCTATTGATTGGGCCAGTTTAATTGCTTGTACATTAGTCAGCTTAAGAGAAAAAAAGTTGACAGTGGCAAGGGATCGGAAGGACGCTAAGAAGAAAAGGAATAGTAAAGGAGGAAAAGGAAAGGATGTAGGATAAAGTGAAAGGCAGAAAGAGTGTAGGGAGGATGAATAAGGAAAATACGAGGGAAATAAAAGTGAGAAATATAGAAATAAAGACTACAGAGAGAGAAGATATACGAATGAAAGGAATGAAATGAAGGATGAACTGAAGGAGGCCTTAGTAAGATGGAGAGGAAATGAGGGATCTCTGTTTATGAAGGATGGGAGTTGTGAAGGAGTTTGAAGTGAAGGGAGGGAGGGAAGGGGATGCAAGAGAAGAAGGAAAGAGGGACAAGTACTTATGAGAGAATGGGGGATGGTGAAGGAGGGAAGGGATGAATGGTCCATAGCTATGATGAACAGAAGAAGGGAAGGAAGGAACGGGGGCGGGGAAGGGAGAGAACACTGCGGGAAGAGGGAAATCAGAGAAGTGAAAACTGAAAGGGAAGGGAAGAAAATAGGATATGAAGGAAGGAACACTGAATGGAGGAGGAAATGGTGGGATCGAACACTCCTTAAGGGAGGGAAAGTGATGGTAGGAAACACTGAAAGAAGGGAAATAGGAGGGACCGGACACTGAATGATAAAGACAATAAGGGAGAGAGAACAGTTAAATGAAATAGCAATGAGAGAAGAGAACACTGTAGAAACGGAATATGAAGAAAGAAAGGAGGGAGGTGGAAGGGGAAGGAAGGAAGCACTGAATGGAAGGGAGAATGAGGGAAGAGAGCAGCAAAAGGAAATAGCAATGATAGAAGAAAACAGTGAAAGGAAATAGCAATGAGAGAAAAGAATACTGCAGAAACGGGTAATGAAGAAGGAAGGGAAGGGGAAGGGGAAGGAAGGGGACACTGAAGGAAAGGGAGAATGAGCGAAGGGGGCAGCGAGAACCACGTATGAGCCAGCGGCCGATAACGAGGTGACAAGCGGCGCAGGCTTGCGATATATGGTGGCAATGCGTCCTGGCGAGGGCTCCACTTATTCAAGCCTCTGACTGCACGGAATCGATGCCACCTGTTCTCTTGACTTAGAAAACTAGCACGCTGCGAGGCTGTGGGGCCAAGTGACGCAGGGACAAAGGGCGGCAGGCACGCGGGGACAAATGTGGAGGAGGCACGAGGGAAGAGCGAGGGACAAAGGGATAGAGAGATGCAAGGGCAGATGAGAGAGAGAGAGAGAGAGAGAGTATAGCAGCGAGGAGAAGGAAAGGAGAAGAGGAGGAGGAAGAGGAGGAGGCCCAACTTGCAAGCCACGAGAGCCACCAAAAAGTAATAAGTCGTCTCAAAACTTCAGAATCTAAATCCATTGTGAAAAGTAAGCCTCTCTTGCCCCAGCCCCACCCCGCCCCGCCCCGCCCTAGCCCCGTCCCTCCCCGCCTCGCCCTAACCAGTCCCAACCAAACCTGCCCCGCCTTTCCTTTCCCTCCCTTACCCTTCCTTACTTACCATTCCTGCTGCTCTCTCATTGTTGCTGGGCTGGCTGCGGGAGAGAGAGAGGAGGAGGGAGAAGAGGCGGGAAGAAGTTGAGGAGAGGAGCTACACACACACACACACACACACACACACACACACACACACACACACACACACACACACACACACACACATTCCTCTCAGGTTTCCTCGGCTAATGTTCCCATCAAGTTGTGTAGTGACGCACCAGTGTTTAGTGTAGAATGGCGCTGTCTGCTTCCCCATCTCTGCTGTGTGTGTGTGTGTGTGTGTGTGTGTGTGTGTGTGTGTGTGTGTTGTAATAGTTGTTGTAAAAGTAGTAGTTGTGGTGATTGTTCTGGTAGAGGAAAAAGGATTGGTAGGGAAGAGGAGGAGGAGGAGGAGGAGGTGGAGAATGACAACAAGAGTAATAAACCTAACTCAACAGCATCACCAACAACAACAGGAAAAAAAAGAATAAGGATAATAATGATAATAATGATAAATAATGATGATAATAATGATAATAATAATAATAATAATAATAATAATAATAATAATAATAATAAATAATAATAATAATAATAATAATAATAATAATAATAATAATAATAATAATAATAATAATAATAATAATAATAATAATAACAAGAGCAACA
>NC_059289.1:5730103-5750103 GCF_017591435.1 Portunus trituberculatus | reverse complement strand
GTGTGTGTGTGTGTGTGTGTGTGTGTGTGTGTGTGTGTGTGTGTATGCGTGTTCGTGTGTGCGTGTCACGTCCTGTGCGGGAGAACTACTAAATTTCAAGAGCCGTCAGGTTGCCTTGCGTGGGGCGAGTTAGGTCACAGCGGGATGGGTCGACTTGGGGTCACAGCAAAGGTCAGACGTGGTTTTGTGCATCTTACCGGTTGAGTCATGCGATATGTGTTATGGTCATTACTTCCTTACTAGATAAATTAGTCCCACATCCTTTTATTTTTTTTTTTGTTCGATTACTGTTAGTTTTTTTTTTTTTTTTCTTTTTTTCTTTTTTTGTTATGGACGAGTATTTACTGTCGTCGTGTTGGAAGGGCGCACATATTCCTCTCTCCACATCGTAAAGCGTGTAATGAGTGTAACTTTATTTTTATCGTGGAAAAAATTATGTTGATGGACGTGACCTGCGGGACGTGAGGGTAGAAAGTGGGGACGAATATAAGTTTGCATTATTGATGCTGCTGTTGTCATTGTTATTGTTAGTATTGTTGTTGTTAATACTATTGTTGTTGGTATTATTGTTCTTGTTGATGCTTTTACTACTGCTTCTACTTCTACTTCTACTTCTACTTCTACTACTACTACTAATAATAATAATGATAATAATGATAATAATAATAATGATGATACTGTTACTGCTACCACTATTACTACCACCACCATCATCATCACCGCCGCCACAGTAATGCATGGTAAGATACTGGTATACCCCATCAGGCAAAGCAATTAACAATATTATTTATTCTGTTTGATCAATCTACATGCAATCACACTAGCGTTTCAGTTGTGGTTGTTCGAGAGAGGTGTTTGCCTCTTAGTAGTAGCCATGACACACCCCATCCCCCACCCATCACCATACAAGGTACACCCATTATCAAAGAATCCCTAAGTTAATCCCTTCACTATCCATTACTTTACTTTAGTATATTCCATAACTAGCCACCACTTTAGCACCATACACAAACCCATCACAATAACCCTTTCTCCCCCCATCACCTCCCATCACTTCCCGTCACTTCCTGTCACTTCACCGACAATGAGACACGCCATCAACCCAAAATAACAACATTCAAGTGGTACATTTAACCATATCACAATTTATCAACAGTTAATATTCTCTACCACACAGAACGGAAGAAAAAATTCAAACTTTTTTCTGAAGTGACGAAAAATTATGCGAAATGTACTAATTGAAGTTGACACTGGGAAAAAAAATGCGTGTATGTATATCAGTAAAAAAAAAAACATTTAAATATTCTGTGACGGGTCAATCTTCGTATGGCAATGACGCACGGCTCTGTATTTCACCGTGTTCCATAATTACCGCCTCGATCAATGCCGTGTTTACGTTTTATTTTCCCTCGATGGCGACACCCGCTGGTTGGACACAAAATAATGATAACATGTTGCGTCAGGTTTTCTCGCACTGTGTCCTCTCTCTCTCTCTCTCTCTCTCTCTCTCTCTCTCTCTCTCTCTCTCTCTCTCTCTCTCTCCGTGTTTGTGTGTGTGTTTCGCGCCAAATTCGTAATAATGTTAAAATATGCAAATTACAGCTACGGGTTTATATACGGATTAACAACACTCATGACTAAAATATTGCTGTTTAATTTGGGGACACTGGGCAGCCTTGCATGATGAGAAAATGAACACAGTCAGCATTTCCTTGTTTCATTTTATTCATTTATTTTCCTGCGGGTTTACTCATCGGAAAAAAAGAAGAGGTACAGGAAAAGAAGTATGATTTGGTTGCATTCATTTGGTGATAATAATGATAACTGTTGTTGCTTTTTGTTAATATTACCAGTATTATCTTTGTTTGTTTGTTTTTATATTTATGACCGGCTGCAACAACAATAACAGCACCAACAGCAGCAGTGGTTATGTCTTGCCTCCCGCACAGCAACACAAGGCAACACAAAGCAGCACAGCAAAACACAGCAGGAAGCGGCTCAGACTATAAACACAACGATAAACTCTGAGGGAAGCACATACACTTGACAGAAAAAAAGAAGGGTTTTACTGTATGTATGTTGCCAGCGACCACCATTGTCATTACCCTCATCTGTGGCTCCTACTACTACTACTACTACTACTACTACTACTACTACTACTACTACTACTACTACTACCTACCACCACCACCACTACTACCACTACCACTACTACCACCACTACACTACTACCACCACCACCACTGCACTACTACTACCACTACACCACCACCACCACCACCACTACTACCACCACCACCACCACCACCACTACTACCACCTCTCTCTCTCTCTCTCTCTCTCTCTCTCTCTCTCTCTCTCTCTCTCTCTCTCTCTCTCTCTCTCTCTCTCTCTCTCTCTCTCTCTCTCTCTCTCTCTCTCTCTCTCTCTCTCTCTCGTCCAGTTCCATTCTTCCCACACCATTACCTTTCTCCTCACTACCACCACCACCACCACCATCATCATATTCCTACTGTTATTGTCCTCCCCCTCCTCCTTCCTTCCTTACTCTTTTCCTCCTTTCCTTACCCTTCCTCTCATAGACCCTCCTCGTATCTCTCTCCTCCCTCTCTCTCCTCACTCTCCACCTCATTTTCTTCTCTTTCTCCTCTCTTTGCCTAATTCCCTCTCCTTCCCTCACCTGTCTTCCTCTTCCTCTTCCTCTTCTCGAAAGTATCTCACCTTCTGTACTAAATGAATACATCTCACCTTCAGATAAATGTCGAAGGCATAATGCTGAAAATTCCTGTTTAACTGCTGAATATTATTGCTAATTGGTAACTACATTGTGTTTAGAGTGCTGGGTTAGGTGCCTGAGTGCTAATTACTTTGTCTCCGAGTGCTAGTTGGCTGTTACGTGAGTCCTAACGGGTGCTTGAGGGTTCACGGCTGGATTCAAGGATGCTGACGAGAGTTGTGCTAGCTAAAGGTGCTGAGACTACCGTGTGCTTACTGGTGGCTGAACTCTTAGTGCTGTTCGATTGGTTGTTGAGTGCTGGGAAGGTGCTGAGGCTACCGTGTGATTACTGGTGGCTGAACTCCGAGTGCTGTTCGATTGGTTCCTGAATGTTGATGGCCGATGCTGATTGGTGGAATGTGGCTGGTGGTCAGGGAGTGCTTGAATGAATTGAGTGCTGACTAAGAGAGAGAGAGAGAGAGAGAGAGAGAGAGGATTATCAACATTACTATATTTTATCACAAGCACCTTCCACTTCCTTCTCTCTTTTTCAAACTCTGAAATACTCGTCTTAAATCTCTCACATTCTCCCTCCTTTCCTCCTCATCCTCCTCTCCTTCCTGCTCTTCATATGCCATCATCTTGGTCCTCCGACTCTTCTGCATCCTCCTCTTACTCTTCCTCCTCCTCCTCGTCCTCCTCCTCCTCCTCCTCCTCCTCCTCCTCCTCCTCCTCCTCCTCCTCCTCCTCCTCTTCCTCCTCCTCATCCTCCTCCTCCTGTTCCATTTGCCTAAACACAACACTGGACTATACTGGATGCAAACGTACTATTCCACAGCTATCATATCCTCTCTCTCTCTCTCTCTCTCTCTCTCTCTCTCTCTCTCTCTCTCTCTCTCTCTCTCTCTCTCTCTCTCTCTCTCTCTTCCCTCCTTCCCTCCTTCCTAAAGCTTCTTTCCTCCTATTCTCCCACGATCTTACTCCCACCCTATTCTTCCTATGCTATATATCCTTTATTCCTTCGTACCTCCTTCCTTCTCCTTCCACCTCCTCCTCCTCCTCCTCCTCCTCCTCCTCCTCCTCCTCCTCCTCCTCCTCCTCCATCTCACGCCGGGATGAGAGACAGGCGTGAGATATTAGGCTCTTCCTTCCAACAATGGCCAGTGGAGTTGAGATTCTGTAGACCAGCGGAGGATTCGAGTGATGGTGGTGGTGGTGGTGGTGGTAGTGGTGGTGGTGGTGATGGTGCGTGGTGTGGTGATTGTTGGCCCCTGAGATTGTGGTGGTGACGGCTGGCTGGGTCTGTGTGTGTGTGGGGGGACTGGTGAGTGAGTGAATGACGGTTTGCGATCTGAAAATACTCGCTGTTTCGCTTCATTTTGTATGTGTGCACTGCCTCTGCTTCTACCACCATCACCACCACCACCACAGCCGCCGCCGCCTCCTCCACCACCACCACTCTCCCGATTGCTTGAGAGAGAGAGAGAGAGAGAGAGAGAGAGAGAGAGAGAGAGAGAGAGAGTAACTTCATTCTAACTCGGGTCTCGCTGCAGTATATTTGTGTTAGTTCAGCTCGTGACTGCTGGACACGTTGAGAAGTCGAGCTTTCCTACCTTTCCCTGCCTCTCCCTGCCTCTCCCTGCCTCTCCCTGCCTCTCCCTGCCTCTCCCTGCCTCTCCTTGCCTCTCTCTGCCTCTTCCTACCTCTCCCTGCCTCTCCTTGCCTCTCCCTGCCTCTCTCTGCCTCTCCCTGCCTCTCCCTGCCTCTCTCTGCCCCTCCCTGCCTCTCTCTGCCTCTCCTTGCCTTTCCCTGCCTCTCTCTACCTTGCCTTTACCTCTCTCTTGCCTTCTTTCCCTTCCGTCTTCACTTACCTTCCTTCTCCTTGACTTTCCTCCGTCTCTTCTTCCTTTTTCTCTTCGTTTACTTATCTTTCCTCTCCCACACCCTTCCTACTTTCCCTTCTCCTTCCTACCTCTCTTTTGCTTTCCTTCATTTACCTCTTTGCTTGTCTTTCCTTTTCCTAACCTTTCTTCGTCTCTCTTCCTCTGTTTCACATCTTCGTTTCCTTCATTTTCTCTCTTCTCTCTCTCTCTCTCTCTCTCTCTCTCTCTCTCTCTCTCTCTCTCTCTCTCTCTCTCTCTCTCTCTCTCTCTCTCTCTCTCTCTCTCTCTCTCTCTCTCTCACCCACTTTTATTCTTCTCTTCATTACTCTTTTCTCTCTTCCTGCATTTCTCATTACTTTTGCCATTGCCTCTTTCTCTTCCCTCTTTTCTCTCTCTCTCTCTCTCTCTTTCTTTCTCTCTCTCTCTCTCTACATTTCTACCTACATTTATCTTTCTCTTTATTTTCCTTCTTTTATCTTTTTGTCTCTGCATTCCAGTTTTATTTCTAAATTCCTCCATGTTTCCCTCTCTGTTTCCCTATATCTAGTATTTTCACCCCTACATCTGTGCTGCTCTTTGTCTCTCTCAGCCTCCCTTAACTGCGGCTGTTCCTCTGCTCCTCCTCCTCCTCCTCCTCCTCCTCCTCCTCCTCCTCCTCCTCCTCCTCCAGTGTGTGTTCTCTATATCTCTTTGTCTGTTTCTGTTACTGTTCTGCTTCTCTTTGTTAGATATTTTGCGTTTCTGTTTGTTTCCTTTGCTCTCTCTCTCTCTCTCTCTCTCTCTCTCTCTCTCTCTCTCTCTCTCTCTCTCTCTCTCTCTCTCTCTCTCTCTCTCTCTCTCTCTCTCTCTCTCTCTACGCCTTGTTCTTCCTAACTTCCTTCCTGTTCTTGTCACTTTCCTCCCCTACCTTGTTTTTTTTTTCTTCCTACTTTTGTTTTGTTCAGTTTCTCTCTCACTTTTTTTCTCCCTCTATTTTCGCTTATATTTGTGAATTTCTCCGTCTTCTTCTTCTTCCTTTTATTTTTTTCCCATGATTCTATTCTGTTCTTGTCACTTTTTCTCTTTCCTCTGTCATGTTTTTTTTATTAACCATTGCTGTGTTCTATTTTGTCTGTTATTTGTTCCTCCCTTTCTCTCTTTCATGTCAGTTTGTCTACATTTCTCCCTATTGTCCTGTATTTCCTGTGTAGCCCTTTTATTCCCTCTCTCTCTTTCTCTCCTTTTCACTTTTGTTTCCCTATTCTGTCCGTGTCGCTATTTTACCCTATATTTTCTAGTTTTGCCTGTCTGTGTATGTACGTATGTGTATGTTTCTCTCTCGTGCGTTGTATTCCCTGCGCACTTGTATTTCTCTCCTCCTCCCTTTCATTGTGTCCTATCTACCCAATTTATCCATGTGCCTTTTTCCCTGTTCATTTCCTCCTTCCCTCTATCGTATCTGTCTCTGTAATGTTGCTCTCTTATCTCTCTTTCTCTTCCTTTTTTGCTATTATCTTTCTATCTCATCCTTGCGACTTTGTTTTGAGTCTATAGTGTTTGTCTCTTTATGTCTCTGATGATGTGCTTTTTCTATTTTCCTCTCTTTTCCTTTCACCATTTTTATCTTCCTTATCTTATTATCTCTGTGACTTTCTACTCTGTTCTATTTTCTTCTTCTCTCTGTCTTTATACACGTACTCCCGCTTTCATTCTTTTCCTCTCTTTTATATTTCTGTCCATCACTCTGTTTTGCCCCTCATCACACACTCACACGCACACACACACACACACACACACACACACACACACACACACACACACACACACACACACACACACACACACACCACTCTAACCCTCCCTAACTTCACCTAACCTAACCACTTCTTCAACATTACTATACCCGCCACACACCACATCCTTAACCACACTCCCTCGCTTACGTATACATCCAGCTCCACCCTACCCCAACTCAGCATCCCATATCCCATCCTATCCAGCTCGCTAACCTCGCCTTTCTCTCCTATGTCTTTCCTCCCTCTTAATCCTTCCCCCCTGCCTCCATCCCTCTCGCCCTCGCTCTCCCTCGCTCCCTCCCACAGTGCCAAATTCTATTCCGGTGTATCCTCCACTGGCAACGTTGCAGAAGGTTAGTGGGACACAGGACCCATTCTCTGGAGGCGCGAGGGATGGGAGCCAGGGGAGGAAGGCGCGAGGGGATAGAAGGAAGGCGCTGAGGAGAGAGAGAGAGAGAGAGAGAGAGAGAGAGAGAGAGAAAGTGGTGCAGGGTCGGACAAGGAAAGTGCGCTGCAGTACATTTTAGAGAGAGAGAGAGAGAGAGAGAGAGAGAGAGAGAGAGAGAGAGAGAGAGAGAGAAAGGAAATAGTAGAACAAGCTGTAGCATATTTTTTAGTTCAATATAGTGTTATTTTTCGGTATGTGGTAGGTTTCTGTCTGCCTGTGTGTGTGTGTGTGTGTGTGTGTATGTGTGTTTGTTTGTTTCTTTGTGTGTGTGTGTGTGTGTGTGTGTGTGTGTGTGTGTGTGTGTGTGTGTGTGTGTGTGTGTGTGTGTGTGTGTGTGTGTGTGTTTGCTTGTTTGTTTCTTTGTGTGTGTGTGTGTGTATGTGTGTATTTACCTAGTTGTATTTACCTAGTTGCAGTTTTACAGGGCCGGTATGCTCGTGTGGCCCCGTCTCCATATCTACACTTATCCTATTATTCTTTAAAACTATGTACACTCTTTGCTGACACCACTTCCTCACTCAAACTGTTCCAAGTCTCAACACATCTTTGCCGAAAACTATATTTTTTAACATCTCTCAGACATCTTCCTTTCCTCAGTTTCTTACTGTGCGATCTTGTGCGATCTTGTCCACACAACTCCTGCATATTCCAATCTAGGTCTTATTTTAGTACTTATCAATTTCTTTATCATTTTCAGTATGTTTGTGTGTGTGTGTTTCACTGTTTGATCTGCTGCAGTCTCTGACGAGACAGCCAGACGTTACCCTACGGAACGAGCTCAGAGCTCATTATTTCCGATCTTCGGATAGGCCTGAGACCAGGCACACACCACACACCGTGTGTGTGTGTGTGTGTGTGTGTGTGTGTGAGAGAGAGAGAGAGAGAGAGAGAGAGAGAGAGAGAGAGAGAGAGAGAGAGAGAGAGAGAGAGAGAGAGAGAGAGAGAGAGAGAGAGAGAGAGAGAGAGAGAGAGAGAGAGAGAGAGAGAGAGAGAGAGAGAGAGAGATCCTTCCTAGTACAGTTTGTATATTGAATTCAGCGAGCAGTGGATCAGTATGTTTGTCTGATTAATGATCCATAGATTTGCATGTTTACTGAAGTACCGGCAGTCTCTCTCTCTCTCTCTCTCTCTCTCTCTCTCTCTCTCTCTCTCTCTCTCTCTCTCTCTCTCTCTCTCTCTCTCTCTCTCTCTCTCTCTCACCACAAGTTTATTATTTTCTTTCCCTATCTTCCCTCGTCTGTGTTTTGTGCCGCCGTGTCTGCTTTCACCTCGCCGCGTCCCAGATCTGACTCTTGGGATGTTCAACTTGAAAAATCCCTCCTTGATGCCTTTGTCAGGTTCAGTGGCCGTGCAGTGACTTGTTGTTGCCGAGAGTGAGTGAAGGAAATGTTGTGAGGAGGATGCCAGTCAGTGCAGCCAATGTCACTGCACAAACACGCAGCTTGACAGGATAGAATGATAAAGAGGATATCGAGTGAAAAAAAAAGATGAAAAAAAGGGGACTAGAACAAGGAAATATAGTGCAGTGACATGGATATCAGTTACATGTGAGTTAATACTGTTACACTTAGACAGGCATTTGACAGGCGAGGATGATGAAGGGACAGGAAATGTTAAAGGGATCTAGAAAATGGAGTGTTGCTGGGGAGAATATCAGCTAATGCAGGTTAGTAACTCAACACAGACACAACAAGACAAGCGAGAAAAAGACGAAAGGAGTTGGAAATGTGAAGAGCGTAACAATGAAACAAAAATAGATAAGATGATTCATAAAAAAGAATGTAGCAAAGGGAAGATAGTGGATTCAATTTCCATTATCACAGAGATCAACAGCCAGGGAAGATTCTAAGCTGAGATTTAGACAAGGAAAATGACAGGAACGTGGAAATAGTCTAAGAAAAATAATAGAAAAAGGAGAAAATACGAGACACACACGCAGATATACAACAGACATACACAGAGCAGACTAATGCAAACAAAGACAAACATAAAAATAAAGACACGAAAAAATGAAAAAAAAGTAGACAGAGAAGAAGAAAGACAAAGAGAGAAATCCCACCACTAACAAACAGAACGAGGAAAATAAAAAGAACAGAAGCAAAAAAAAAGAACGAAAAAAAACAGACACAAAAACAATACATAAAACCACCCACACACACAAAAAAAACGGAAAAAGAAAACGGGGGTGGGGAACAGAGACAGAAAGCTGCAGATAATCCCGAAATGGCAGAAAATGGGAAACGGATTTAGTGGTATTAGAGAGAACGGTTGGACGGCAGTGGGCGGCAAGGCAGACTAGGTGAGACACGTGCTTCGGTCACCTACCCCGGGATTACTGCGCCGATAGTGAAGTCTGGCAACTGTGATTCTAACGCTTATATTGTCAAAAGTGAACAGTGTACCAGGGCGTGTCAAGAGAGGGGGAGAGGAGAGAGAGGGAGAGAGTGTGAGAGTCAGAGAGAGAGAGAGAGAGGGAGGGATGTAGGGAGGGTAGAAGGGAAGGAGAAAAGGGGAAAGAGGAGAGGAGAAACAAAGAGAGGGAAAGTCAGGGTGGCTCGCGGGCAGGAAGGGGGAGAGAGAGAGTGAGTGTGTGTGTGAGCGTTTGGTATGTTTGTGTTTTGAAAAGGTGCAGTTTGAAGAGAGAGAGAGAGAGAGAGAGAGAGAGAGAGAGAGAGAGAGAGAGAGAGAGAGAGAGAGAGAGAGAGAAGAAACAAATGAAAAATACAGAGAAGGAAAACGGACGTACAAAACAGAGGAAAAATAGTAGCAGAGAGAGAGAGAGAGAGAGAGAGAGAGAGAGAGAGAGAGAGAGAGAGAGAGAGAGAGAGAGAATATCACCACCACCATCAACAGAACAAAAGAAGAAACGAATGAAAAACACAAAGAAGAAAAACAGACGTACAAAATAGAGGAAAAATAGTAGCAGAGAGAGAGAGAGAGAGAGAGAGAGAGAGAGAGAGAGAGAGAAACCCATCCTCAAACTAATCATTATAAGTACAAGACTCAATACCTCTCAGGAAATGGAGGAGAGGAGGAAAGGAGTGAGTGAATAAGTGGTAGGTAGAAACATTGCGCGGTTTGAGGCATTTAGCATGGAAAGGCCGCGATAATTCACTTAGAGAGCTTTACGAGTGGTGGAAGGAAGGAGGAATATGAGAAATGCAGGAGAGGGAGACCAGATTATAAGATGGAAAGTTAAAAATGTAGAAGGGGAGAGAGAGAGAGAGAGAGAGAGAGAGAGAGAGTCAGAGGAGTGTGAGACTTAAAACACAGGAGAATACATACTAATTTCTTTGTTATTTAAGGTTTTCTCTCCATGTTTCTCGAAATCGCAAAACAGATAAGATTTTTTTCTAACTAACATGGCAACTTTGGCAGAAAAATATATAAAAAATTGAATAAGTATATATAAGACAAATGAAAGAGAAGAATAGAAACAAAAAATATTCTCTCTCTCTCTCTCTCTCTCTCTCTCTCTCTCTCTCTCTCTCTCTCTCTCTCTCTCTCTCTCTCTTTCTCCTTCCCTTTTTACAATTCCAAGTCATTAAGATTAAGTCTCAAATAAACAGCCTTTAACACACTCCGCGATAAATTCTTAGTAGGCAAGGCAAAAAAAAGAGGAATAGCGTCTCCCCTCGTGCCTCCTCCGCCAAGTCCATTAAAGCAGAGGGTAATGAGGGATAATGTAAGACCAAGGGAAGGAAATATATTAATGTGCGATAAATTAACTTGGTTTTAGTGAGTCTCCCTTGAAACAGGAGGAGGAGAACGTGGGAGGCAAGGGGGGGGCATCTCCGTTTTCTTTTATATTCACCTGCAGTGCGTCTTGCGGGATGGATGGAGTTGGAGGAGGAGGGAAGAAAGGACTGGGAGAGAGAGAGAGAGAGAGAGAGAGAGAGAGAGAGAGAGAGAGAGAGTTTTCTACTTTTCCTTATTAGAGTTTTTTTTTTCTACGCCTTATTATTCAGTCTTAAGGTTATTTCACTAATTTATTCCCCTGGCTATTCTTTTTTCCATCAAGTGTTCTTTTCATTTGGCTTATCTTGTCCGGGTGAGTTTTCTTTCATTCCTTTCTTTCATTTGTAGCTGTAATTGTTATTTTGCTGTAATAGTAGTAGTAGTAGTAGTAGCAGTAATAGTAGTAGTAGTAGTAGTAGTAGTAGTAGTAGTAGCAGCAGCAGCAGCAGTAGACAACACAGCAAGAATCTAAACGATAGTCAATAAGGAGAGAACAGACACACACACACACACACACACACACACACACACACACACACACACACACACACACACACACACACAGGGGCCCCGTGGAGTCTGCAGGGGGAAGATAAATACGGTTGAAAGAACAATCCCTTGGGCAGGCGGTGGAGGTAAACAGCAGGAGGCACGCTGGCCCTCGATGCCTCGTCTTGAAGGAGAGCAAGGAGGGCGAGCAGGAGCAGGAGCGAGCAGGAGTTTGTACAGTAGGAAGTGGAGGAGGAGGAGGAGGAGGAGGAGGAGGAGGAGGAGGAGGAGGAGGAGGAGGAGGAGAAGGAGGAAGAGGAAAATAACGAAGGGAAAAACTGGAGATACTCAATGCAGTCTGGTCGAGAATCTGGGTTTTCTTTTCTTTATACTGTGGTATTTCGTTTTTTTTCCTTATTTCTTCTTCTTCTTTTTCTTCTTCTTCTTCTTCTTCTTCTTCTTCTTCTTCTGCTTCTTCTTCTTCTTCTTCTATAGTTTTTTCTTCCTTTTCTTCTTTCTTTCTCGAGAACACTCATCCATTTACTACTACACACACTTCCCAAACTTAATTCAATCCCCTTAATCGTTCACCATAACAGATTAAAATTAATAAGATAGAACACCGCTCGATAAATAACTAAATGCACAATACCACTGATAGCGAAAACTACCACTATTAACCTGATCAAATCCTCGAATAGCACTAAAAAATTGAATGGATGCTGTAGGACTGAAAAAGTAGAACAATAATATTCAGATAGGTAGTCTTTTTTTTTTTGTGTGTGTGTGTGTGTGTAACGCTGGCCTTACTGTTAATTATTCAGAGTGCCAACAACACAATGTAATGCATGGGCCAGTGCAATGGTGGCAGGAGACCCATTTTAAAGATAACATAATCGTTCCAGCCGTGCTTAGTTGATGAAATATTCGGCGGTGTAATGATTAATCCCATAACTCTCAGTAACTTTGCTTTGCTCCAATAATACGTGATTTGAACCTACCCAGCCTTCGATGGATGATAGGCTGTCTTTCTTTTCGATGATAGTGAGTAATAGTTATTGTTTGGAGTGAATTTTTGCATTATATAAGCTCAGATAACTTATCATCGTATGTGTTCGTTATCAGTATAGGTATATATTGAATTTTCTGACACTCAGTGATACCTCGCATGCTCCCATTACCTGTCTGTCTGTCCTGCGTGCTGAGTCCATTGTTCTGAATGCCTCGCGGCGTAAAGTCATGCAGGAAGTGAATGGTGGTTGGACGACGCAGAATTGTCTCGTAAACTATTTCTGTATAGCGTGAAAAGTGCGGGTCCTCACAGCGACCTCAGCGGCACACCACGGCACTCTCCACGCTATCCAGGCGCCGCGCCCTTGATTACACGGCGGCATTTTTGGCGTGGAGGCAATCGGTTTCCCTGACGCATAAATCACTTCGCCATCACACGCGAGTGCTGTTTTGGGATGAACCTTTTGTGAGCGACTTTGTCACCTGTTTTTCGGAGTCTGAATAAATTACTCGGAGCGCCATTCAGGCATGCCTATTTTTCATAAACGTTATTACAAAAAGTGAATGGAAAAGTTAACACGATTAGCGAGGTGTGACCGATCACTGTGAGAGCCGTGCACGCTGCCTGTGATTACCATATTCATCTCCACCAAATAAAGAATTAACTCTTTTGCTATGTTTTCCAATAACATAATTAAGACAGGTATTTAACTATTCGTCACTAATTACACATTTTAAATATTTTAGAGTATCCTTTACAAATAATTATGCTATTTACTCGTATGTGAAATGATGATATATTAAAAAATTGTACTGCAATGAATCAGACAAGGTAGAGAACAACCTTCCATTAACACCATTAGTTCCTTTATTACCTCAAATTGTCAGGCATCGACCTCTTCTACTATTTCCCTCACTTTCGATCCTAAATTACCATGGAGTGTAAAATAACGCTGCTGTTTCCTTCTGCAGAATCTTTTCATCGCGTAATAACCCACCATTGTTATCTATCCTGTTTTATTCTGTGTATGACTAAAAGAAAAGAAAAAAAAAGGTCTGTACTTTCAAGCGTCGTTGGAAATTTCTTTTTGTTCATGCTCGAGTAGAAGTAAACGGTAAAGAAGCGAAGAGAATGAGGGGAGAGGAAAGGAGAGGAGGGAGAATGCAGAGGAGAGGGAGAAGGAGGGGAGCAGGTAAATGGAGAGCAGCAGGAGAGAGTAAAGGAGTAAGATAGTGGATGAATAGATGAGAATGGGAGGCTAAGAAGTGTGAGAAGAAGGAGGAGGAGGGGGAGGAGGAGGAGGAGGAGGAGTGTTAGAGGAAGGTAAAGGAAGAAAGAGGAGAAGGAGGAGCAGGAGAAAAAAAAAGGAGAGGAAGAAAATGAGAAAATGAATGAAAATAGAAGAGAAAGAAAATGAAGAGAAGTGAGAAATAGAAAAAGAAAAAAACATGAGAAAGAATGATAGTGGATAGGAGGGGCAAAAATAAAGGGGGAGCAGGAGAAGCAACACAAGGAAAACCAAATAGGAAAAGAAAGGAGAAAAACACTTGAGGGAGTTTTTTTCCACTTTTCGAGACTGAACAAGTTGATCTTAACTGATTTTTCTTAGAGAGAGAGAGAGGGGGTGAGAAAAGAAGACTAGAATGAGAAGGAGAGAGAAACGGAGAGAAACGAAGAGAAAGAGGAGCAAGAGAAACAGGAGGAAGAGGAGGAACGTCAAAGAGAAATGAAAGGAAAACATGAGGAACAAACAAGGAAATGGAATTGGGTCGGAGGAAGTTAAATAATGGACCAGAAAAGAGACAAGTAATTGGAGGCAAAGAGAAAGACTGAAAACGTCACATTTTTGCAGAAAGATAATACACAAGAGAGAGAGAGAGAGAGAGAGAGAGAGAGAGAGAGAGAGAGAGAGAGAGAGAGAGAGAGAGAGAGAGAGAGAGAGAGAGAGAGAGAGAGAGAGAGAGAGAGAGAGAGAGAGAGAGAGAGAGGAGGCAACATGGAAAAAGATGGAAAAAAAGGAAAATCTTACTAGCAAATACAGACATAATTGGAAACGAGGAGAGGGAAAGAGAGAAAGGAAAAAAGGGAAGGGAAATGATTGAAGAAAGGAAGGAGGAGTAGACGAAGGAAGGATGGAAGGAAGGAAGGAAGGAGGCATGAGAGAGAGGGAGCAAATACAGAGCAGTGTATATTAACAACACTTGACTTTGGCGAGTAAATTCTGTCGGGTCAAGTTAATTAATTCTGTTCCCTAAATGAACTAATTTCGTTACTGTTGTTACTGTTGTTGTTGTTGTTGTTGTTGTTGTTGTTGTTGTTGTTGTTGTTGTTGTTGTTGTTGTTGTTGTAAATACTGTATACGTTCTACATATATTTAGTTTCTATTCACTTTTAAATGCGAGTTAAATATAAATAAGGATGAGAAAAGAAAGCTGTTTTTTTTTAGTATGTGCTATGTAGTATACACAAAAATACATTTATATATTAACTTCCTTTCAGCATCTAACATAAACATACAAACATGAATATATACATACATATACGAAAGATTTGTATTCTCAAGGACTTACTACACACACACACACACACACACACACACACACACACACACACACACTGCAGCATCAGACCAGCTCTCTCCGTCTCCCGCCAGGCAGTACCACTCGACTTGTACATATTGTTTAATTATGCTGTAATTATGCAGAGTTTGCACCTGAGCGGCTCAGGATGTGCTTGGTGATGTGCTTTGCGCCGTGGGAAGTGTCAAACTAAGCTTCTGGATTTGAACTTTCTCGTAGCCGTATTGTTTTTGTTTTTATTTTGCTTTTTTATGTTTTCTATTTGTGTATCAAGGAAAGGAAATGATGTAATGTAAACTGAGATATCATAACATAACGCAGCACATGTCCGAAATTAAACCATGGAAGAAAAATATGTAACGTGAATATAATGCTAGTTAAAAATACAGAAGACAGAAAAGTTTAGACATAGCGTTGGCAAAAATAGAAGAATAGAAAAATGTAAATATAATGTTGGCAGAAATATGTGGTGAGGGAGAGATGAGGTCAGTATGTGAAAGTAAAGTAAAATCGTGTAAAAAATGAAAGAGTGATGTTTAAAGCGTGAATATAATGTCGAACAGAAATAATAGAAAATGTGAATGTATATATATATATATATATATATATATATATATATATATATATATATATATATATATATATATATATATATATATATATATATATATATATATATATATATATATAGTATACGAGTAAATGACGTACTAGTAAAAATATGATAATAGTAATAATAATAATAATAATAATAATAATAATAATAATAATAATAATAATAATAATAATAATAATAATAATAATACGTAGAAAGAAAAGACGGAAAAAAATGTATCATAATAAAATATTCTTTTCTGCATAACTGTAACACAAAAATATTCTACTTTCTGCCCCAAAATAATAATGTAGTGCATAGACTCACACTACAAATGAAAGAAAAAAATAGATAAATAAATAAACAGTTTATTAATAATTTATACTGATCTTTATTTTATACCTTCTTGTTGACATTTCCGATAGAATAGACCCTTGAAGATAAATGTTATAAATATTTACCACTTTTTATGTTCCTTTATATTTAGTCTATTTTCGTGTGCTACATTAACTAATCTCATTCTTTCTTTTTTCAGGTAAGTTTTGAGGAGCAGGAAAGCAGAGGAGAGGAGGCGCAGATGTATCAGGTATAGACTGTAAGTGCGTAACGAGCAAGGTTTGGAAGGTAACAGATACAGGTGTGTGACGAGGTTAACCCTTCAGTACCGGAACACATTTTTATCATGAACATTCGTTGTGGTTAGACGATTTTATTTACATTAGGAAGGGTCTATGGAGGTCAAGAAGATTAATAGCCAGAATCTTCACTATTTTAATTTATAAGTGTCTGAAGCTGTATTAACTTGCCAAAAAAGTAAGCAGAATGAATATGAAAATGGTATTGAAGGGATTGATAAAGTGAAGGATACATATTTGGAGGCACGTGTGTTATAGCAGATGTGTAGTGAGGGTAAGGTCAGGAAAATGAAAGATGTATGCTTGGAAACAGGTGTGTGGGTGCAGGTGTGTAGTGACGGGGGAATTTGGAAGATGAAGGATGCATGTTTGGCGGGGCAGGTGTGGTGTGTGGTTACAGGTGTGTGTTTAGGAGGGGCAGGAAGCGGGTGGGAGAGGGAAAGGAGTAAATGCATTTCGTGGGATTTCAAGTTACATGAGTGAAGTTAAGTTTGGCCTCCGCGTCAGTAAGTTGAGGCGTAATATGGCCACACAACACACACACACACACACACACACACACACACACACACACACACACACACACACACACACACACACTGGACATGAATTATGGTCATTTCGGGTCCCTCTGCTCCCTAATTAGCTTTAACTATGTGTACACGGACAGTAATTTGTATCCACAGAGAACAGTAGGCAGAGAGAGAGAGAGAGAGAGAGAGAGAGAGAGAGAGAGAGAGAGAGAGAGAGAGAGAGAGAGAGAGAGAGAGAGAGAGAGAGAGAGAGAGAGAGAGAGAGAGAGAGAGAGAGAGAGAGAGAGAGAGAGAGAGAGAGAGAGAGAGAGAGAGGGAGGATAGGAAGGTAGATACTATGACTGTAATATTAGGTTTCAGCAGTCGTTACAGAGAGAGAGAGAGAGACAGAGAGAGAGACAGAGACAGACAGACAGACAGACAGACAGACAGAGAGAGCCTAAAATTGTCAGTGTCTATCTCCATTCTTCTTTAACTTTCCATTAATTAACTTTTTTTATTTTTTCGATCAACTTCCTTTTTCTCTCCAGTCAGTTGAGTCTTCAGTATCTAATTGACCTCGTCGCTTCCCTCACAAGTTGCCACTCCGCTTCACTTTTCCGCGCAACTTTTGGTCAAGATGTGCTTGTCTTATTAGTATTGCCATTTCCGCCGCGTTGCTTCTTGAAACTGTTTTTTTGGAGTGACGGTGCTTAACCTGAGTCTTCTGGTTTTTGCTCTTCTTGTTTTTGTTCTTCTTCATTTTTTCTTCTTCTTCTTCTTCTTCTTCTTCTTCTTCTTCTTCTTCTTCTTCTTCTTCTTCTTCTTCTTCTTCTTCTTCTTTTCTTCTTCTTCTTCTTCTTCTTCTTCTTCTTCTTCTTCTTCTTCTTCTTCTTCTTCTTCTTCTTCTTCTTCTTCTTCTTCTTCTTCTTCTTCTTCTTCTTCTTCTTCTTCTTCTTCTTCTTCTTCTTCTTCTTCTTCTTCTTCTTCTTCTTCTTCTTCAAATTCTAGTACTTGTTTTCCTTGCTTTTATTTTTGTTCATCTTTCTCTTTATTTTCATTTATTATTATTAATTCTAGCTATATTTTCCTGTTTTCTCTTCTTCTTCTTATTATTATTATTATTATTATTATTATCATCATTATTATTATTATTATTATTCCTCATTTTCACGTTGAGCTTCATATGTTTCCAGTAGTTAAGTGGTTCAGTTTGTCGTAACGAGCATTATAGAATTAGTAAGCAAGAGACAATATTATCCTGTTTACACTCCATCATTACCTCCATTTAGAGGCTGGAGAGACGGAACAGAGCGCTGCGAAATGATTACTGAGGTTGGGGAGACGGAGATGAACACTGTAGCTTTACTGTCGCTGGTTATCCCCGCTCACTCACCTTTACTTTTGTGCTGACACACTTTTTGCTCATAACGAGGTTTGGTGTGCTCGCTGCGTCACGGGGATAGCATTAGCGTACATCATCGGTCGCTTGGGGTGCAATATACAAGTGTGTTTTTTGTGTGTTTCCCCCGCATGACTGAAGGCTTCGGGGACCTGGCAGTGAATACGAGGCGGGAAGAAAAATCGCATGTTGCCGCTCCATAATGTATTAGTACAGATTATTACAAGGGTATGACGAATATAACTTATGTACATCCATCTTCCCGCTCGTTAATGCATCCTGGTTTGTTAGATGACGCTCTCTTTTGTGGATAGAAAAGGTTTATTGGGGCTCCATAAATGAATTGCAAAAGGGATTATATAGGATTACAATGGATTACAAACGACGGAACTCTACAGCCTTCTTACGCGATTTGATTACAGGACACTACGCAATAACGAATAATAGAAAGAGGAACTGTATATTAGCTCTGTGTATGGGATTGCTAGAGAGAGAGAGAGAGAGAGAGAGAGAGAGAGAGAGAGAGAGAGAGAGAGAGAGAGAGAGAGAGAGAGAGAGAGAGAGAGAGTTTAGTTAGCCCACAGATAGATAGGTTAGTAGGTGACTGGGTGAGGCTGAGATGTAATGTTGTAAGAGAGAGAGAGAGAGAGAGAGAGAGAGAGAGAGAGAGCGTAAAGAGCGAGGAGAGAAGGTTAGATGGATTTATAAATGAGAGCCAGGAGCGGTGTTAGGTTAGGTTTAGTAGAGCTGCTTTTGTAGAGCGGCGAGCCACCGTGACTTCTCTTCTTATGCAAGGCACGTCCATAATGAAGAGGGGCGGTGATAGATGGTGAGACTTGTGCTAATGTGGGATTCATGTTGTGAGAAAAAAAAATAGATTATTTCCAAATTTATCACTACACTTTTCATAACAAGAGTGGAGGTAGAGAAGAAAGAAGAGAAGGAGGAGGAGGAGGAGGAGGAGGAGGAGGAGGAGGAGGAGGAGGAGGAGGAGGAGGAGGAGAAGGAAGAGGAATAGAAGAAACAAGAACAATAGATACTAAACAGCAGAAGAAAATGCTACACCAGATTTGTTGTCCCTTATGATCCTTGTGAAAAGTCACTATATAATGCAATGAAGGAGAACAAGGAACACAAACTAACACAAAGAAACACCTAGCAGTGGCAGAATATCACCGCAACCGAAGCTGTGATAAACTAACCCATCCAACCTAAAGAAAGAGACGTAGGAGGAGGAGGAGGAGGAGGAAGAGGAGAAGGAGAAAGAGGAGAAGAGGAGAACAAGTATGAGATGCGGTGTGGGAAGCATGTCAGGGGTGAGAGGGAAGGGAATGAGTAATTAGGTGCCAGACAAGTGAACCTCCTCCTGTCTCTACCTGAAGGCTGTCATTGGAGTGAGTGAAGGGAGGAATGTGTGGGTGAGTTGAAGTGGAGATGGATGTCAAGGAGAGGGGAAGGGGCTGAGATGTGTGCAGGGAGGAGGAGGAGGAGGAGAGACAGGAGGAAATGAAAATAGAGAAAGTTGAAGAAGAGTATGTTAAAGAAAGGAATAATAGGAAGAGAAGAGAGAAACAGACTAATAAGGACAGATAATAACTCTAATGTTGCTCTTCGTGATTGTTTTGCATTCCTTCTCTTCCTTTATCATCCTCTGCAATCTTCTATTCATCAACTTCCTCCTTCTTCTCATTCTAATCTTTCCATTTCTCATTTTCACTATCCTCCTCCTCCTCTTCCTCCTCCTCCTCCGATTTCGTCTTTGCCCCGCTCCTCCAGTAACTCAGAAAGGAATTAAAACTCCACACGGCCCCATTACGCTATTTCCCCAGCGGTCTGAGTGAGGCTCGGCGCTCCTGATATAGAGTCAATGTAAGCAGCAGTCATGGAACTGAATTGCTTTCCCGTGGCGTTTGAGTCTGGGGGGAAAAAGAGGAGGGATGTTTGCGTGGCTGCGAGAAGGGAAGAGAAAGGCGGGAGGAGAGAGAGAAGAAAGGTGTTTGTGAAAAGATGTGAGTGTGTAGATGTTTTTTGTTATTAATGGGAAAGATTTATGAGATATTTGTTTATCTCTTTTTAGTCTTGAGATTACTGTTGATGGCTGAGAAATGGTCGGTGGTTGTAAATATCTTTTGTTTTCTTACTACTTTGAAAGATTTGATAATATTTTTCAACTCTAATCTTTTCTGGCTTCTAAGTAAATCTATTATATTAAATAA
>NC_059289.1:5720103-5725103 GCF_017591435.1 Portunus trituberculatus | reverse complement strand
GGAATTGAGGCCTTTCACGGGAGTCAAAGGACGCAGGAAGGGCGCGGGAGGCTGGCGATGCGGGGAGGTGGAAATTTTATGGGTGTGAGTGAAGGACCATCGTGGGCGTGAATGAGGGACAGCGCGGGCGTGAATGGAAGGGTTCGGACGGCCGCAGTATGAGTACGAATGCTTTAAGTGAAACGCATTGTATTGATTAAGTCAGGTTTGGCGTTTGTGGGCGGTGGGAGAGAGAGAGAGAGAGAGAGAGAGAGAGAGAGAGAGAGAGAGAATGTGTTCACTGTATTTCACCCGAGAGAATATTGTTGCTCTTGTCTTTACTGTTTCATACCAGCGTTTAATACTACTGGACTGTTCAATTCCGTCAGTTTCACAGTTAGAATCCTTCCTGTTAACGTTGCCGTCCTTCCTTGTACAGCCTCAGCCAGACGTGGAGCGTGACCTATAATCCCAGTCATTCATCTTTGGCTTGCAATGCTCCATTTCGGGAACTATTACTACGAGACAGATTACTTGACTTGACGTCGTAACATCAAATCATGTGTAGTAATTTCCATGGAATATTGAAATGGAGTTCAAGGATGTAGGTTCGCATATTTTCTTGTATTACACTTTAAAGCATTGGAACTTCTCTATTTAAAACAATCATTTATGTAAGTTATTTTGGGTTTTCATAATTCTAGTTATTGTATGACTCCTGATCTTCACCAGTATTCTTTGTTCTATGCATCTCACAGCTGCCATCAATAATGTGACGATTTTCAGCCTTTGCCTTATGTTAGAAAGAGTGGCAGACATTCATGATGTTTCCTTTCTTCCTACTTGTAAAGTTTGTTTAAATATATCACAAAGACACAAGAAATTTATTTATGAACCATCATCGCATTTCAGTTCAATGTTCAGCAATATCAAAGATATTATTTTCCTATATAAGATGATCAAACACACTGCTTGTTGAAATGTGTAAATTAGGTTATTTTTAGTTAAGACAGAGTAGATTAAGTAAAAGTTTGACCTTACCTAAATACTTTTTTTGTAATATGTAAAATTGTTATATTATGTTAAGATAATATATTAGATTAACTATCCTAACTTAACCTTCCCTAACTCATTATACCCAAAAATAACTATGGATGCTGATCTTCATAAAACCCGTCGCTTCTTCGCGCTCCTTTGTCTAGCAACGGCATGAGGACATTCACCCTTCACGTACAGCCCTTCTTGACGGCCTGTAAGGGCTTGAGGGTCCAGGTTACTGCGCTGTCGATATAAACCCTTTCGTCCCCTTTGCATAGTGGCGAGGATGGAGGCCCTGGCGTGAAAATGGTTTGTGCAGGACCGATGATATCATGTTACTGTCCTCCAAGCACCCGTTGAGGCGCCGCCGCTGCTGACTATCCTCAGTAAAGCCTTGTTATGAGAGGATTGCAAGCATTCCACATTTTTCTGGCTGTTTTCTTTCAAGTGGTCCGCGCCTCGAGATTTTCTTTTTCGGCCCTTCTCGTTGTGGGAGGTTGTTAGCAGCAGCAGCAGCAGCAGTGGTGGTGGTAGTGGTGGTGATTTAGTAGTCGTGATGGTGGTAGTAGTAGTAATAGTTGTTGTTATAGTAGTCGTAATGATAATAATAGCAGTAGTAGTAACATCAACATCAACAACAACTACATCAACAACAACTCAAAAATAATAAGACTCAGTGTAAGAATTAAGGAAAAAAACAAAAGTGATGAACTGTATAAATGTACATAAAAAGTTAAATTTCCATGTATATCAACGAGTCATGTCATTTTTATGTCAATTTTTGCGTTAAATATTTGCTCTCTTTCTTTATTAGGTGTCATTTGCATGTGAGAGAGAGAGAGAGAGAGAGAGAGAGAGAGAGAGAAGCTGTGCGAAAAAAATAATTATCATGAACGCACATTCTCTCTCTCTCTCTCTCTCTCTCTCTCTCTCTCTCTCTCTCTCTCTCTCTCTCTCTCTCTCTCTCTCTCTCTCTCTCTCTCTCTCTCTCTCTCTCTCTCTCTCCTCTCTCTCTCTCTCTCTCTCTCTCTCTCTCTCTCTCTCTCTCTCTCTCTCTCTCTCTCTCTCTCTCTCTCTCTCTCTCTCTCTCTCTCTCTCTCTTCCTTCTTCACTCGTTCCCTCCCACGCATACGTCTTGAGAAGGAAGGAAATGAGATGAGAGGCGAAAGCATCCATCTCTCCGCCTCAGCCTCACTCACCACCACCACCACCACCACCACCACCTCCAGCTTCACTCCCACGATGGATGTTCCTGCTGCCCTTAGGATCAAGAAGCGGTGCAATTCTTCTTCTTCGTCTTCTTTTTTCTTCTTTTTTCTTTTCTTCTTCTTCTTCTTCTTCTTTCTTTCTTATTTTCTTTTTCTCTTTCTTTTTTTCTTTTTCTTTCTTCTTCTTCTTCTTCTTCTTCTTCTTCTTCTTCTTCTTCTTCTTCTTCTTCTTCTTCTTCTTCTTCTTCTTCTTCTTCTTCTTCTTCTTCTTCTTCTTCTTCTTCTTCTTCTTCTTCTTCTTCTTCTTCTTCTTCTTCTTCTTCTTCTTCTTCTTCTTCTTCTTCTTCTTCTTCTTCTTCTTCTTCTTCTTCTTCTTTCTTTCTTTCTTTCTTTCTTTCTTTCTTTCTTTTTTTCTCTTTCTTCTTCTTTTTTTTTATATATACAATGATGCGATAATCGGTATGGAAGAGGCGCGTTATTTTAGCATTGTGAATGCTTGCAAGTATTTTATAGGTTAAAGGTAGAATTTTGAGCTCTACCTATCTTAAAACCCGACCTCTGTAAATACTTAAAAATAATAAACACTATATACATATTTGTAATACATAATGATATTTGCTAGTGTCTCTGTCACTCACTACACAATGATGAAAAGTGTCACTGTCACTCACTACACATATGATACATATGATCACATGGAATACGATATATATATACGTGTCACTGTCACTTTCCATATATCACTCTCTATTCGAGCGTCACTATCGCTCACTTAGAATGATACCACTTAATCGTGTGTGTCACTATCACGCACTTCACGCAGCCATCTGTGAACAGCCACTTTAAATTTTTGTGTACCGCAGCCTGCGGCACTCAGGTCCAGCGGGAATTTGTCAGATGGCACAAATGTGTTCCACCACCTGACGTAGGACCCTACAAACTGTCTCTGGTGGTGTGATGTGTGGGAGCGAGGTATTGCCAGGGCTGAGGGCGCCGCGTTCACGGCCCTTGTAGTCAGCATGGCGTGGCGAGGAGGCTGGTGAAGTGGCTGAAGGTGGGCCACTCTTAGCTTCTGCACCTTGTACAGGGTGGTGAGACCTGCCACGGTCCTTCGGTGCTGTAGAGTGTCGAGGAGGGCGCCGCTGTGCTCGTCAGGGTGCCAGCTCTCACTGATGATCCTCGCCGCCCTCCGCTGTACCCTGTCCAGTATCGCATCTTCTTCTTCTTCTTCTTCTTCTTCTTCTTCTTCTTCTTCTTCTTCTTCTTCTTCTTCTTCTTCTTCTTCTTCTTCCTCTTCTTCTTCTTCTTCTTCATCTTCTTCTTCTCCTTCTTCTTCTTCTTCTTCTTCTTCTTCTTCTTCTTCTTCTTCTTCTTCTTCTTCTTCTTCTTCTTCTTCTTCTTCTTCTTCTTCTTCTTCTTCTTCTTCTTCTTCTTCTTCTTCTTCTTCTTCTTCTTCTTCTTCTTCTTCTTCTTCTTCTTCTTTCTTCTTCTTCTCTTCTTCTTCTTCTTCTTCTTCTTCTTCTTCTTCTTCTTCTTCTTCTTCTTCTTCTTCTTCTTCTTCTTCTTCTTCTTCTTCTTCTTCTTCTTCTTCTTCTTCTTCTTCTTCTTTCTTTCTTCTTCTTCTTCTTCTTCTTTCTTCTTTTCTTTTCTTTTTTTCTTTTTTCTTTCTTCTTCTTCTTCTTCTTCTTCTTCTTCTTCTTCTTCATCATCATCATCATCATCATCATCATCATCATCATCATCGTCTTCTTCTTCTTCTTCTTCTTCTTCTTCTTCTTTCAGTTACCCTTCTATTCTTCTCAGTTCTCCTTATTTGTTCCTTTCTCTTTGTTTACTCTCATAATCTTCTTTGTTTCTTCCTCTGTTTGTCCTTCATCTGTCTTCCCTCTTCTCCTTCGTTCGTCTTCTCTGTTCTTTCCTTTTTTATTCACCCATTCTGTTCTTTCCTTTTTGATTCACTCATTCCACTTGTTTCTCCTTTTTTTTCTTTCGATTTCTTTCTTTCTCTTATTCTTCGTCTTTCTCTCTTCCTTCTCTCTCTCTCTCTCTCTCTCTCTCTCTCTCTCTCTCTCTCTCTCTCTCTCTCTCTCTCTCTCTCTCTCTCTCTCTCTCTCTCTCTCTCTCTCTCTCTTCTTTTCTGATCTTTTTTCCTCCCTAACTCTTTTATTCTGTGACATTACATCTCCCCCTTCCTTCTTTATTTGCTTCATTCCTCATCTTTATTATACCTCCTCTTCTTCCTCCTCCTCCTCCTCCTCCTCCTCCTCCTCCTCCTCCTCCTCCTCTTCCTCCTCCTTGTCCTCCTCCTCGTCTTTTTCGTCTCTTCTCCCTCCTCTTTTTTTCATCCATGTCATCGTGTCTTCCCTTCTGAATTTTGATGTGGAAGTGTGAAGAGAAAAAGAAGATAGAGAAAGAAAAGAGTAAAAATAAGAATATATCAAGAAAAGTGTTATTGGTTATCAAGGAAGTGAAACAAGATGAATTTTTCTTTACTTATTAATTGCATTTCTATTGGTGCTTTTATTTGTTTATTTATATGTACTTTTTTTTTATTTTAGTGTTACTCTGTTGACATCCTTATAGTAATTCTGGTTGTCATCCTTTTCTTCTTCCTTTTCCTCATCCTCCTCCACCTCCTCTTCCTCTTCAGTCACTTCTATTTACATTTCCTTCTAGTATACTTCTTTTTTTTCTTTGCCTCTCTTTCCTTCAGCTTTCCTCCCTCTATTTCCTCCAGGGATTTCTTAACCCTCTTTCCCTTAAGGCTTTTTCATT
>NC_059289.1:5705103-5710103 GCF_017591435.1 Portunus trituberculatus | reverse complement strand
GATACTGATCTGAGTGAAAAAATTGAATAAAAAAGATACTCTAGAATACACGATGATGATTACGCATTTTATTTTTAGCAGCATTGAGAAGTGTTGTCCTTTTGGTTTTATATACTTTGTTTGACGTTCTTTAAGACATCAAGTATCATTTCGTCTCTATCGGTACGGTTTCTTTCTCTTTTTCTATTTTCGTTCCTGAAGATACACAGGTTAGCGTATTGCATGTCTCAGAGATTTTCCAGCCCTTTACCCGGTTCTCGAGTAAGTAAGGGAGGATGGACGTACAAAATACCACGTCGCCTGAATCACTGCACACGCGTGGCAGGAAAGACGATCCACGGGAGTTTATACGTGACACGCGATGGCACTCTCCCGCCTCAGACTCAAGACAGGAAGGCTCCGAGTCGCGTGTCACATCCGAGGCAGTTGTAGTTGTGGCATGATTCAGTCCCTCTGCGTGCGTGCAATGATCCATGTTGAGTATTCATATTTACTCCCATTTTTCTTGTTTTTATTGGCACTTTAAATGAACTTACTGAAGTGGTTGAAAGTGCCTTCTGTGGGAATATTTTAGCGGAAAGTTTGTGTTTCCTCGCAACGCAACGTCAACAAGCAAGGGCGCAACACACACACACACACACACACACACACACACACACACACACACACACACACACACACACACACACACACACACACACACACACACACACACACACACACACACACACACAACGAACAATGCCCTCCTGGAAAACAACACTTGATGCTCGTGCAGTGTTTAAAATGATAATAAAATGAAAACGCTTTATCATTTTTATCTATGAGTGTGATATGATACAAAATTTATAATCACATCCGCAAACTATAAATTGACAATATTACTTTTTTTTTCAAACAGATTCGGCGTTATATATTTGAACATTTCGGAAATTACCATAACAATTACAAATCCAAATATAAATAGAGATATATGATACATTGAAAGTACGTCAGCGGCAGTGCTTCCATTCTTTACTGTGAGTGAATGTATGTAAGTGTACGTGTGTGTAAGTGTCTGTATGTGCTTGTGTGTGAGCGCCATGCTGTCTGAAGGGATAGAAAGGGGGGAGGGGATAGTTGGGGAGGGGGTAGTGGAGGGGGAGGTAAGTGGGGAAGGGGGGGTATGAGAGCATGTTTTCCCTTATTCACATTTCACTGCAGGAGACACGGAAGACAGAGAGAGGCAGGGAACATGTATCTTTCTCTTTCCCTTTTAACATTTCCACACCAGTACAGAGAAGAAGTTAAAGGTTAAAGGGAGGAAATAGACCAGGCAAAGGGCAAGCAAGACCTGGAAGTGTCACATGGAAAAGAATCAGACACACGACCTTGGAAGTAGAAAAGTTCAGGTTCAGGTGGAGGTCTTCAGGTTTTCAGGTCTTTGGTCGTCGTGAGCGCAAGTCGTGATAGAGTTTAGGACAGTCACGCTTTCTTTGTGGACTAGTCGCCTGTTATAACCATTTTGCCGGATTTGTAAGGGATTTTCGCTGATGTGGCAACGATGGTGACGGAGCAAGAGAGAGAGAGAGAGAGAGAGAGAGAGAGAGGGAGCGAAAGGTGAAGGTGGAGGAGACAAGACAAGACAACGATCAGGAGGTTCGTATCGTGTCCAGTGAGGCGGATTTCGGTGGATTTCTGCTTATAAAATGGCGTGTTAGCTGCTACTTATACACACGCACACACACACACACACACACACACACACACACACACACACACACACGATTGTACAAAAACTAGCCTCGTGTTCCCCTGAAAGTCTGAATCGTAAGCGTTGCTGGGGAGACGTAAATCCTGGAGTGTTTCGTGGGATTGCGAGGAGAAGAGAGGAGGAGGAGGAGGAGGAGGAGGAGGAGAGGGAGGGGTAAGAGGAGGAAGAGGAGAAAGAGGAGCGGAAAGGGGAAGTGAAGTTAAGGGGGAAGACACTCGTGGGGATGCAATTGGGGTAAAGGACATGAAGTAAGCGATGAAGAAAGAGAAGGAAGTTGTGGGGAACGATTGAAGTTACGAGGAGGAGGAGGAAAATAATGGCATATGTTGGGGAGGCAAGAGTAAACGGAGAGACGTCTGAGTGGCGGGGAAGGAGGGGAGGAGGAGATGAGGGAGAGGCTGGTTGGGGAAGAGTGGAAGAAGGAATGGGGGATGGACATATTAGAATGGAAAAAGAGAGAGGATAAATTAAAGAAGGAATAAGGAAATAGAGAAGAAGGAAAGTATACATAAGAATCTGGAAGAAAGTGAGGAATCAGAGGAAGAGAAGGAAAAAAGTAACAAAAAGATGTGGAGAGAGATGAGACAAAAAGAAAGAAGAGATGAGAAATAAAAAAAAAAGGCATATGAGAACGAAGGATAGGAGGAGGGAGAAGAAAAGAGACAAAGAGAGTAAGAAAATATGACAGAAGAGAGAGAGAGAGAGAGAGAGAGAGAGAGAGAGAGAGAGAGAGAGAGAGAGAGAGAGAGAGAGAGAGAGAGAGAGAGAGAGAGAGAGTGGGAGTCAGCCCTTGATTCACGACTTCTTTGAGATAAAGTTTGGGCGCTGAAGCCGCACTGTGGAGAGAGAGAGAGAGAGAGAGAGAGAGAGAGAGAGAGAGAGAGAGACAGACAGAGACAGAGACATAAACAGAGACAGAGAAACAGAGACAGAAATAGAGAAAGAGAAACAGAGAGAGAGAGAGAGAGAGAGAGAGAGAGAGAGAGAGAGAGAGAGAGAGAGAGAGAGAGAGAGAGCAGGAAGGAGAAGTGTGCTGGTAGGAGAGGAGAGGAAGAGAAGTACACATGTAACGGAGGTACAAGGAGAGAAAATGTCAGCTGAAGGGAGCATGAGGGAGACAGATCGTCCTTGGAGGAAGATAAAGAGAGAGGAACTGTCTGAAGAAGAGAGGAAAAAACATAAAAATGGAACACTGCCTGAAGGAGAGAGAGAGAGAGAGAGGGAGAGGGAGAAGGGAGAGGGAAGAACAGAAGAGAGTGAGAGAGAGAGAGAGAGAGAGAGAGAGGGACTTTCTAGTGGGCAATAGGAAGGGAGAGGACTGACCATGCGTAAAGGGAAGGAAAAGGGAGATGGATTACCCGTAGGAGGGAAGAGGAAGGGAGAGGGGAGAGGGATGATCTGCCTGTGAGAGAGAGAGAGAGAGAGAGAGAGAGAGAGAGAGAGAGAGAGAGAGAGAGAGAGAGAGAGAGAGAGAGAGAGAGAGAGAGAGAGAGAGAGAGAGAGAGAGAGAGAGAGAGAGAGAGAGAGAGAGAGAGAGAGAGAGAGAGAGAGAGAGAGAGAGAGAGATGTGAGAACGACGAGATGGACTGAGCTGAGAGAGAGAGAGAGAGAGAGAGAGAGAGAGAGAGAGAGAGAGAGAGAGAGAGAGAGAGAGGCGTCCTAGATAACTATTTGTGTAAGCGGGAGGGGTGAATAAACGAACATGGAAGGGAGAAAAGAGAGAGAGAGAGAGAGAGAGAGAGACGTACTGTTTATGGAAGTAAAGTGGATATAGAAGAGAAATAAAAAAAAAAGAGAGATGAGAGAAAGGAAGAGGGAAGAGAGGGGAAGTGGCTGACCTCCACTGGGACGGGCGGGGCAGGTCCAGGATTGGCGGGGCGGGGCGGGGCGGCGTGGGGCGGGGCCAGGAGTGCTGCGGCGTGCATTGATTTGCTGTGATGTGGCTGACACGAGCTGACCTGAGCCTCCCACGTTCATACCAGTCAAGTCCCATTCTCTCTCTCTCTCTCTCTCTCTCTCTCTCTCTCTCTCTCTCTCTCTCTCTCTCTAACTTTTCTCGTCCTTCCCTCGTTTTTCCCCTTTTCATCTCTTCTCTAACTTTCTTGCTTACTTTTCTCTCCCCTTTTATTCATCTTTATCTTCCTTTCTACTGTTCTCTTTAAAAATTTTCCCCATTTCACTTCTTCCTTTTCTCTCCCTTTTTCTCTCTTTTCTTCTCCTTCCTCTCTTTTTCTTTCATTCCTTCCTTCCCCTCACTTCTCTCCCTTCTTTCCCTGCTCTCTCTTCTACTCTCTCTCTCTCTCTCTCTCTCTCTCTCTCTCTCTCTCTCTCTCTCTCTCTCTCTCTCTCTCTCCTATTCCTTTTAACCTTCTCTAACCCTTTTTTTCACCCTGCCTCTCCCTCTCCTTCTCCCTCTCCCTCTCCCTCTCCCTCTCCCTCTCCCTCTGCCTCTCTCAGTCTGTGTTAGGAATTACCCTTGAAAATTGGCGATTATCTGCCGCCATTTCTGGCTAGCGTGACATTTTTAGACATTTTTAGGCATTTTTAAGCCGGCCTGGGTGAGGTAATGGCGCGGAAAATGTTAGTGATTAGTTGCCATTGTTCCTAAGACGAGGGGGAAAAGCTGGTGCTCTCTCCCTCTCCCTCTCTCTCTCTCTCTCTCTCTCTCTCTCTCTCTCTCTCTCTCTCTCTCTCTCTCTCTCTCTCTCTCTCTCTCTCTCTCTCTCTCTCTCTCTCTCTCTCTCTCTCTCTCTCTCTCTCTCTCTCTCTCTCTCTCTCTCTCTGATGATGAGGGTAAAAGATTATGCCATTAATTTCTTATAGTCGTCATAAATTTTCCTCTTCAAGCTTCGGAGAATAAAAGGTGTTTTATTTTTAATTGATTTATCATTGTTTCTATTTATTGTCACGTGTTTCTTTTTGTGAAAGAGAAGGTGTTTAATTTTTTATTTTATTTTATTTCTTTATGTCTGCGATATGTGATTCTAGTCTCGTAAGGGGCAATTTAAGGCTGTGTGTGTGCCATTTAGTTAGTCAGTCTGTCAGTTAGTTAGTCAGTATGTCAGTCAGTCAGTCGGTCAGTCAGTGTCTCCTTTCCTTGCTATTTCTTATTTTTCTTTTCCTTCTTCTTTTTCGTCTTCTTCATTTTCTTCTTCTTCTTCTTCTTCTTCTTCTTCTTCTTCTTCTTCTTCTTCTTCTTCTTCTTCTTCTTCTTCTTCTTCTTCTTCTTCTTTTCGTCTTTTTCCAC
>NC_059289.1:5692603-5697603 GCF_017591435.1 Portunus trituberculatus | reverse complement strand
CACACACACACACACAGACACCTAAGCTCGCTTCTCCTGGATATCGGCGTGTGCTCGGAATAATATAGGCCCGGAGTGGACTAAGCGCCGTTTACCAGTAGGCGTGACCGATACTGAGGTGTAGAGAGGGCCTTGCTTAGTGGAGACGTGGAGGGAAGGGAGGAGTGGGATGGGGAGGACGGGAAGAGGTGGTGAGGGGAGGACTGGTGGTAAGGGGACGAAAGCACGAAATATGTAGACGATTTGAAGGAGAGAGAGCGAAAGGGAACGAACAGAGAGAGAGGGAGGAGAGGATGATACGAAGGAGGAATGGGAAAATACGAGGAAAGTTGAAATATTAAAGGAAAACTGTAGTAGCAAGGAAAGCGTTCGGTTGCTCGCTGACGCACGCACACTTTAAAAAGAGCGCGCACACACACACACACACACACACACACACACACACACACACACACACACACACACATAGTGAAAGCGAGCTCAGGGATTCATCATGATGGCTATTCGTACATTTTTATAATTTTTTTTCAGCTTTTACCATGTTTTCCTTCCTCCAATTATCAAATACTAATTCGACGTGAAAATATTCCTCTCACAGGACCCACAAACTCAATTCATTATTTTTTTCTCCCCGACAAAGTGACATTCCGAGAAAGAAAAATAACAAAGCTCATAAAATCCATTACCATTTTGTGGCTCAGAAAATAGAAAGAAAAAGAGCTGGAGAGACAAGGAAAAGAAAAAGAAAGAGAGAGAAGAGAGATAAGTGTCTTTTTATTGTTCCTGAAGTGAAAGTGTATCAGAATATTTTTGGAATGAGATGAAAGAAAGTAAGGAATGGAGAGAGAATTGAAAAGCTGATGCGAGTATCTCCACCTGGCGCAGAGACTAGAGGAGGAGAAGGAGGAGGAGACGGAGAAGAGGACGGGGGAGAGGAAGGAGGAGAAGGTAGTTAGCTAAAGAAGAAGAAGAGGAGGAGGAGAAGGAGGAGGAAGAGGAGGAGGAGGAGGAGGGAGGCTAAGTCATATAATAAAGAAGAAAGAACTGCATCGTCGCCAAATAAAACGGAATTTCTGAAGTGCTCCGAACCTCCAATGAACCAATTCTCCCAAACGTCTCGAACGAATCTGCGAACCATCTGGAAATCCCTTCCATTTACCTTCCCTCTTCCCACTCCTCCCATCCCATCCCATCCCATCCCATCCCTTCCCTTCCCGCGCACACTGAGATGAAAGCGTGAAGCCTCCGTGTGTGAAGCAGCGACTCTCGGCTTCGTGAACCACTCAAGTGAACCCGAACCATGGATCACTACCAGAAACAAAACAACCATCCGAACCACAGCGGCCAACATAGTGCGGGAGGCGTCTCTTACAGTGAGTATTGTGTCATCCTCTTCCTCTTCCTCCTCCTCCTCCTCCCCCTCCTCCTCTTCCTCCTCCTTCCCTTTACCTCTCTGCTCTTATACCACGACTGTTTTCAAAGACCAAAGAATTAATTAGCTGCGTTCTCAACAATATTTCCCAGTTAACAATGTAAAGATCTAGTTAATCTGGCACTAAACCCATAAAAACACTCTTAAAAACACATGTAGCTTGAAGTAGAGCCTTTTGAATATAGTGAAGGTGTGACGTAGGAGTGTTTTATGATATAAGTCAATATCCTTCCTTTCCTACTCATCCTTCCTTCCCTAAGGCACAACAGGAAGCAGCTGAAAGAATGGAGGCACGTGGGAAGAAGTCTTGGGTCTATATTCAGAAACATTTTGCTCTCTCACCATGACTATTTCCAAGACTATAAAGATGATTAGCGAGTTTTTCAAGAGTGTTTCTCCAGTTAATGATGTCGAAATTTTTGTCACTCTGTCTCTAGAACCGTAAAAACACCTTAAGAAATTAGTGTAAGTTCAAATATAGACCTCTGAAATAGTGGAGGTGAAGCACAGAAGTGTTTGGGGATACGAGTCTTGTTTTCTGCTATCTTGGTTCGCCACACGTGTTCCTCCCCCTCCTGTGTTGTTTTTTGTACGGACACACTCGGTGACTTTGTTCTTATTTGATGGCTAATAATGTGTTTACGAGTAGTAACGCAAATGTCTTGAGATGTCATACGCTTTATTACTCTTCTTCTTCTTCTTCTTCTTCTTCTTCTTCTTTTTCTTCTTCTTCTTCTTCTTCTTCTTCTTCTTCTTCTTCTTCTTCTTCTTCTTCTTCTTCTTCTTCTTCTTCTTCTTCTTCTTCTTATTATTCTTATTCTTATTCTTTCTCTTTTCTTTTCTTCATCATCTTCTTCTTCTTCTCTTTCTTTCATATTATCATCATCCTCTATTTCCACATTTTATATTGTCCATTTTCGTCTTAATTTCCATCTCATACAGCCTGTTTCCTTCTTCTTCTTCTTCTTCTTCTTCTTCTTCTTCTTCTTCTTCTTCTTCTTCTTCTTCTTCTTTCTTCCTCTTCCTCTTCCTCTTCCTCTTCCTCTCCTCCTCCTCCTCCTCCTCCTCCTCCTCCTCCTCCTCCTCCTCCTCCTCCTTTTTTTCTATTACACTTCTCATTTTCATCTTGGCCTCTGTTTTTTTTTCTTCTTTTTTTTTTACTTATACATTCCTGGTCTCTTTCCTTTTCCTCCTCCTCCTCCTCCTCCTCCTCCTCCTCCTCCTCCTCCTCCTCCTCCTCCCCATCCATAAATCACCAGCTTCGGCTCCATGGCCTCGTGAGAAGTATGACAAATAGGCGACACTAAAGATTTTTTGGTGATCTTTTAAGTTCTCAGTTTGTCAGTGAAAGATATTTAAATGGTGGTGGCGGCGGCGGTGGTGGTGGTGGTGTTGAAGTTGGAGGTGAAGGTGGTGGTGGTGGTGTTGAAGGTGGAGGTGAAGGTGGTGGTGGTGGTGGTGAAGGTGTTGGTGATGGTGGTGCCGGTGATAATGATAAGTGATTTTAAGAGGAACAGGAGGAGAAAAAGGAGAGGAATTATAAGAAATGGGAAATGAATAAAGAACTGAAATACAGCTAAAATGAAACAGCCAAATAAAAATGGTTCGATTACAACAAAATGTAGAAAAAGAGAAGAAATAAGATAAGATGAAAGGAAAACAAGAGAGAGAGAGAGAGAGAGAGAGAGAGAGAGAGAGAGAGAGAGAGAGAGAGAGAGAAACCGTCCCCTCCTCCTTCTCTCTCTCTCTCTCTCTCTCTCTCTCTCTCTCTCTCTCTCCAACCTTTCCCTCCTCTTCCTCTTAATCTCCCCTCTTCTCTTCCTCCTCCTCCTCTTCCTCCTCCTTCCCCATTTCAGTAAGAAGTATTTTCCTTTCCCCTCTTTCCTCCCCTCCTCCCCTCCTCCCCTTTTGGTATAAGGTGGAGGAGCGATACTTCCCTCCCCCCTCCCTATTGATCACTGATGGGGGAGGGGAGGGAGAGGAAGGGAGAGGAGGAAGAAAATTACAGGACACTGGTCAGGCTGAAGGTCTGAGGGAGAGGGAGGGAGAGGAAGGGAGAGGGAGTAAAAATATTTCGAGAAGCTTGGTTGTGTTTGCATGCATTTTCTCTATTTTGTTTTGTTTCCTTTCTTCTCTGCCTTGCTTTAATATTGCTGTTATTGTTATTGTTAGTATTTCTTCTCTTTCTCTTTTGATATTTTGTTTATCTTTTAATTGCATGTTTTCATTCGCTATCGCTTCTCTTTTGTTTGTGTTTGCATGCATTTCCTTTATTTTCTTTTGCTTCCTTTCTTTCCTTTCTCGTAATTATTGTTTTTGTTAATATTTCTTTTCTTTCTCTTTTAGTATTTTGTTTATCTTTTAATCGCATGTTTTCGTTCTCTCTTTCTTCTCCTTTGGTTGTGTTTGCATGCATTTTGTTCATTTTCTTTTGTTTTCTTTTTTTTCCTTGCTTTTTTTATTGTTATTGTTATTGTTAGTTTTTCTTTTTTTCGCTTTTAGTATTTTGATTTTCCTTTTAATCTCGTGTTTTCACTCATTTTACTTCTTTTTTCTTTTCTTCTCTTTTCCTTCCTGTATGTCATTAGTCTTTTGTTAGTTCAATATTTTTAAAGACAGTAATTTTATTTATTATTATTACATTAGTTTCCGTTTCTAATTTATATTTTAACCTGTTTTCTTTCATACCAGTTAAGCACACATTATCTCTCTCTCTCTCTCTCTCTCTCTCTCTCTCTCTCTCTCTCTCTCTCTCTCTCTCTCTCTCTCTCTCTCTCTCTCTCTCTCTCTCTCTCGATCCATGCGGTCCCCAAAATTTCTGAACTCACTCACGTTACCAATCATCCAATTACTGTCCTTGTTCATCCTGCCAGAATCGCACGTTGGCAGACTTCCTGGGAATAAAATATCTCCTCTTCTACTCCTTCTCCTCCTCCTCCTCCTCCTCCATTCAGCAGAGCGTAGTAGGCCTGAAGGAGAAAGAGTGAGAGAGAGTTGGGGGGGGAGAGAGAGAGGAGGAAAATATAGAACGCATTGAATGGAAAGAAATGTTGAAGAATGGGCCTCGATATTTATTGGTAGTTGGGATTCCTTATATATTTTTTTTTTTCGTAATGTTTGTGATGTGATTTATTGTTTATTGTTGAAGGCGACAGGGTTGAAGTAGGAACGGACTGGAGAATTGCATTGTGGGGGCTTTTTAATTTATTTTTTTTTTTTTTAGGTGTTTGGATGGGTGTAGGAGGAGGTATTAAAGGAGTTTGTTTGAGGATATTAGAGAAATAACGAGAGAAATAAACTGTAATGCGATCTATTGGCAAGATTTCATAGCTGGTTTTATAGAGAAGAATCAGCAGGAAGGTTGTTTATGTGCGTGTGTGTGTGTGTGTGTGTGTGTGTGTGTGTGTGTGTGTGTGTCCGTGTGTGTGTGTCCGTGTGTGTGTGTGTTTGTGGGCGGCAGTGAAACGTTATGGATATGTAAATAAGATTCGTCTCTTTTTACACTTGCACAGATAACGTGTATTTATGAACTTAGACGCGAGCACACACACACACACACACACACACA
>NC_059289.1:5620103-5687603 GCF_017591435.1 Portunus trituberculatus | reverse complement strand
AGAGAGACAGAAGTGAAGGATACGAATGACCAATGGAATATGAAAAAAGTAAAATTCGGAAAAAAAGAAATGAGAAAGAGGATTTAGGAGGAGGAAGAAGGGATTATCATTCACCCTCCACGAATCATTTATTTTCATATATTCCGGAGATTACACGCGGGGATATATGAAAAATACATTTATTCATCTGTCTATTCACTTTATTTATTCATTTATGCCCGGGATTACCAAGGGAGCGGGGTCCTTCCTTCCTTGGGTCCCTCCTCTGAGCTCCTCCCGAAAGCGTCGCAGGAGAAGTAAGATAAAGATGAAAGATAAAGATAAGGACCGATAATATTATAGTCTGTCTCTTAACCCCCTCCTCCCACCCTTCTCATGATAGAAGCTCGTGTTTTTATTGCTTATATATTATCCAGACTTGACTCTTTTTCTCTTTCTCTCTACGTGATATGAAAAAAACAAATTCTATACAAGATCTTTTCATTATTTTTTTTCTGAGATGGTAAATAAACTTCAACCGATCAATAGTGATAATCAGCAGCTGCGTAGAGGAGGAGGAGGAGGGGGGGGAGGAGGAGGAGGAATGGGTAAGTTTTGAAGGAAGAGAAGGAAGAGGGGCACGAGGAAGAAGAGGAAGAGCTGTTTGCGGAAGTGGATGAGGAGAAGGAGAAGCAGGAGGTGAAGGAGGAAGAAAACAAGACAAGGAGGAGATGGAGGAGGAGGAGGAGGAGGAGTGAAGAAAGCATAGAGGACAGGAAGATGAAGAGGAGGACGACCGGGATTAGAGAGGAGGAGGAGGAGGAGGACAAAGCGACGACGAGGAAGAGGAAGTTAATATAAAAGGAAAAAGAAGATGAAGGAAGAGAAGAGGACGGGGGTGTTGGCATGGGGAGAGATGGGGAGTGCAAGTGAGAAGAAATGGAGAAGAAGGAGATGGAGGAGGAGAGGAAAAGAAGAAGACTTAAATATTATCTGTGGAGCAAATTATAAAAGTTGTGAGCCCTTTGCTGCTCCTGAGGAAACTTTGGGGAAGGCAGTCTCCACCGTGACGCCCTTCCTCCTCCTCCTCCTCCTCCTCCTCCTCCTCCTCCTCCTCCTCTTCCTCCAGTCCTCGATATATTTTCTCATAAGTCTTTCTCTTTTCCTTTTTTTACAAACTCATAACTCCATACACTTATTCTTTTCATTTCTATCCTATTTCTATTCTCAGATTCTCTTTTCTCTTATTTCCATGTCTCCTTCTTTTCTTTCATCTACGTATTTTATTTACCCATTTTCTCGTTTATTTTTGTTTTCTTCCACTTTTCTTCCCTTACCTTCCTCATTCACTGTATCATTATTATATTCTTTCATTCCCTTCCTTTCGTGTTAATATTATTTTCTCACCATTTCAGTGAACACAAAAAATATCAAACGTACATAAATTGAGCTTCTTTATTAAGTAAGGAACATATTTCTTATCAGATAAAAGTTGTGAGACTAGAAACTTTTTATAATATTTTCAATCTCCAGACCTATGGAAAAAAAAATCAAGCGAAATTGGACTAAGAAATTTATTAGTAAGCAACAGAATTTTAAATCATGAAAAGCAGGAAAAAATGGAGATATTGAAAGTTTCTATAAATCAATAATGTTTGGTCTTTTACTTTCCAAACTTTGTGAGAAGTGAAGTATGGCTGAAGTTGAATATTATCTACTCTCTAATCCGTATTGAAAAAAGGGAAAATGTTTAGTATACTCAGCGTCTCCTCTTTCTGTAGGGAACAAAAGCTCACCATCAGATAAACATTAAGATTTTATTCATTTCTTTTTTTTTTTTTTTTTTTTTTTGAAGGTCTGGATCCTGTCATTTTCTTTTTACCACGTCTGGATCCTTCTATTTACTCCTCTTCCTCTATTTCTTTATCGTGTCTTCTCCTGTGCCTTCCTACATTATCTCCCTGCTCTTCCTCCTCTTTCTCCTCGTCCTCCTCCTCCTCCTCCTCCTCCTCCTCCTTCTCCTCTCTATCATTTCCCTTAAGATATACTAGCGCTGCCCTGCCTGTAATATAGGTTACTCTGATGCCCTCCCCTCATCCTCCCCTCATTCCCCTTCACTCTCCTTTACCTTCCCTTCCTAATCCTTTTATCTCCCTATCCCACCCACCCTTTCCCTATGGTTCCACAACTCTCTCTCTCTCTCTCTCTCTCTCTCTCTCTCTCTCTCTCTCTCTCTCTCTCTCTCTCTCTCTCTCTCTCTCTCTCTCTCTCTCTCTCTCTCTCTCTCTCTCTCTCTCTCTCTCTCTCTCTCTCTCTCTCTCTCTCTCTCTCTCTCTCTCTCTCTCTCTCTCTCTCTCTCTCTCTCTCTCTCTCTCTCTCTCTCTCTCCTTTTTACCTTTAGTCCGTATAGATTCCCGTCTTTGGATCTTTTTATTGTCTCCTCCTCCTCCTCCTCCTCCTCCTCCTCTTCCTCCTTTTTCTCCTCTATTCATCCATCTTCTCTGCCTTCTTCTTGCTTGCTTGTGTTCCTTTCATCTCTTCATCGTTGATCCTCTTTCTCCACCTCCTCCTCCTCCTCCTCTATCTTCTCTTCCTTTCCTATCCAAATTTTCATTTAATCTCGATATTCTTTATGTCATTTTCCTTTTATTTTTTGTTATTTCTATCTTTCTTACAGTTTGTGTTTTCCATTTTATGTAGATTCTTCAACCATGCTTTCTCCTTTTCATTCATTTTTTTTATCATAACTTTCTTTTTCTGTATTTCCCTTCCTATCTGCTTTAATGTCTGTTCGTCGCTTTCTGTCGCCTTCTCCAACGATGTGTTAGGAGGAAACGTGTAAAATTCGCGAGTGAATGAACGATAAGCAACACGAAGGCAAAGGATTCACATTCCTCGACGATATTGAAGAGAGAGATTTAAACTTCTTGCCCTTATAAATATGTGATGGCGCTGGTTCCAATATTAATATTCTCCGTGTGTAAAGAAGATGTGGAATATTTATCAGTGGCGTTCTGTTGCTGGTAGTATTTCTTATTCTTCTTTTTTTTTTCTCTCTCTCTCTCTCTCCCGTCTTTTTTTTTTTTTTTTTTTTTTTTTTTGAGGATGTGTGACAGTGGAGGAGGAGGAGGAGGAGGAGGTGTTGGTTGGTTGGTCGTTGTTGTTTGTTTCTCTTGTTCTTGATCTTATTCTTGTTTTCCTTGTTCTTGGTGTTCTTGTTCTACTTGTTCTTCTTGTTCTTGTTCTGCTTGTTCTTCTTGTTCATTTTTTTCATCTTCTTTTCTTCTTTTTTCTTTTCTTCTCTTCTTCTTCTTCTTCTTCTTCTTCTTCTTCTTCTTCTTCTTCTTCTTCTTCTTCTTCTTCTTTTATCACTTCAGTCTTCAATCACTCTATTTTAGTATTAATATCATAAATAGGAAATACGTAGATATGAAATTTTCATGGAGATGCATTTGTCGAAGCATCTCCTTCCATTAGTTCTCACCTTCCCCTTACATTTTATTGAGTTTTAGCCGCGTTATATTAATGTAGATATGCTCGATGTGTACGAAGCTACGTGAATATCTGTAAGTGTAATTTGGGTTCAGTTCCTCCCTTCTGTTTCCTTCAGGTTTTTGTGAAGCTTCATCCTCTAGTACTGGAACCCATTTTTACCATGAATTTTGGGTGTGATTAGACGATTTTATCTGCATTAGAAATAGCCTATGGAGGTCGGAAGATCGATAGCCAGAGTCCTCACTATTTCACTCCCCACATAAGTTTCTCAAGCTGTATAAAACCACCACATAGTAAGCAAAAAGGTGAAAACGTGTCATGGTACTGAAGAGGTTAATATAATGTTGTCTTTAGTATAAGTTCAAAAGACATACGGATATAAAAGTGATTGGTTGTCTATTTAAACCTATTGTATTTCTATCTCTATGTTTGGCAGGTTATTATTTACTCCTCGTTGTTCCGTTCATAGAAGTGTCGCAAAAACAGTCGAAAGAGAATATTGGATGTGTTTTTTTGTTTATTTCTGTAATGTTTCTGCTGAAGTGCTTCGTTTTATTTCATGTGCATCTTTGGTCGTGAATTGGTAATGAGAGCATTCCAGAATTTTGCGTAGTGTTCGAGAATATCCGATTTACTTCTGAGTTTCATGAATATAAATGTTGATGATGCTTTTACATGTCATTATACTTTCAGGTGATACTGATGCATTGCTTGTCTATCTCTCTCTCTCTCTCTCTCTCTCTCTCTCTCTCTCTCTCTCTCTCTCTCTCTCTCTCTCTCTCTCTCTCTCTCTCTCTCTCTCTCTCTCTCTCTCTCTCTCTCTCTCTCTCTCTCTCTCTCTCTCTCTCTCTCTCTCTCTCTCTCTCTCTCTCTCTCTCTCTCTCTCTCTCTCTCACATGAACTTACAAATGCTGTTTTTTTTATGATAATGGAAGTTTTCATTTTCTTGGTAATGTATTATTGTTACATGTATTTTTTTTTTCAATTTCAGGATACATATTCTTTATTGATGTAATGTATGTCTACAAATTACTTTAGATATGTGGAATAATCTTATTTATTTTCATCTAATTCAAACGATTGTTGTCCGCTATTACAATTTTCTTCAGTGGAAATTACACGTGTCAGTTTTTATGTTTATAACCTAAATGTATCTCAGCTTTTTCCCCCATTTCTTAATCTTGTCTTTTTTTCAGTAGGTAATGACGCTATTTTGCCTCATTAGGATTTAAAAGTATCTCCAATTTTTGTCTCCAACGTTGCTCATTTATATAATTTTCGAGTGTGATACTGTGTGCGTGTGTGTGTGTGTGTGTGTGTGTGTGTGTGTGTGTGTGTGTGTGTGTGTGTGTGTGTGTGCACGCGCTCACTTTCATTATAGATAATTATCCCCAAATCTTTTTAGCATCTTTAATTCCCTGAGAGAAACGATACCCTTATGTCTAATTTGGCTATATTTACACCGCTATCTTTTCTTTTTATAGTGCCAAATAACCTCCTGATATTCCTTTGACCATGTATTTGGCGAGACTAACACTGCTCTCTTGTCTCTCCCCCACAGCCAGCACCGACAGCCCGGGCCTCTGTGCCTTCATCCTCACCCTCATCTCCTATCTCCTTATTGTTGCTACTTTCCCCTTCTCGCTATGTCTCTGTATCAAGGTAAGAGGCTCGCTAGCTAGTTGAGTCAGGGAGGGCTAAGGTAAACTCGTGCACTCAAATCCCAACGCACACCTCCCCCCACCAATACTCTCTGTCTCTCTCTCTCTCTCTCTCTCTCTCTCTCTCTCTCTCTCTCTCTCTCTCTCTCTCTCTCTCTCTCTCTCTCTCTCTCTCTCTCTCTCTCTCTCTCTCTCTCTCTCTCAGCACACACACGTCCCCTCACCCTAGTAAGGAACATGAGTGGAAGGTAAAAACAACAATGATGGAAATACTGTAGCAGGGAACGTTTAGGAGGGAACAATGGTTGGTAGGAAGAAGGGAAGGGGGGAGGGAAGGTAGCAGACCAAAGCAGGTGAAACGAATGAATAAATACAGCAATAGAAATAATATGAATCAATGTTGCTAATTTTTTTTCTTTTGTATTTTTTGCTGTGTAATTAATATCGAGTTAGTAAAGAAATTCAGACAGTTTGATTGCCATTCTTGTTATCATTTGTTAATCGCATAATTGGTGCAAGTAATACACATAAACATTTCGTGAACAACAGGGAACATTAGTTTTTTTTCTCTCTCCTGTTTTTTTAGAGAGAGATAACGTGACATGAAGTTAGGAAAAGTTACTCAGTGCAATAACTATTCACTAACATTCATTTATCGATCTACTGAAGAGGTTAAGTCAGATTAAGTGGTCAGTGCATAAAGGGAGTCACTCTACGAAAAGTACTCACAAGGATTTAATTATTTATCTATGCACTGAGAAGGTTAGGTTAGGTTAGGTTAGGTGGGTAAGTTGTTAGTTATAGCGAGAGTGGGAAGGTAGAAGCAAAAAGAAGGTAAGATTCCCTCCCATAACACCGGCCAGGTAAGTCGTGTTAATTGGCACCGCACCTGTCTATCCCTCGCCCACCTTCAGCCTTATCCAATTGTCTCTTTTTGTTTCCCTCCTTCCACACCCACGGGACCTCAATTTGGACTGTTTGGGTCTCTCTCTCTCTCTCTCTCTCTCTCTCTCTCTCTCTCTCTCTCTCTCTCTCTCTCTCTCTCTCTCTCTCTCTCTGCATGTTTTTTTTTCTTTCCTCTTTTCTTATTTCATTTAAATTTTGCGCTTTCCTTTCTTCCTATCCTATGTTTTCTTGTTTCTACTCTTGTTTTTTTTTTTTTTTCATTTTGTCTCCATATATATATGCCATCATGATGTGGTCTACCATTCTTTTTCCTGCTTATTACAATATACGCCATCGATAAATCATTTTTGTGTACCATAAATAATGTCAACTTTTTTCTCTCTTGTTTTCTCACCTCACCTCCTTTCATCTCGCCTCTCACGAACACACACACACACACACACACACACACACACACACACACACACACACACACACACACACACACTTTCACATAGACACACTTTCCTTACAAAGTTCAAAATTTTCCTCTGAAATTACCGGAAAATTTAGAGACGAAAGTTACTAAAATTTTATTATTTCATTTAGTTCGTATAGAGGAGGAGGAGGAGGAGGAGGAGGAGAGGGGAGTAGGGAGAGAGGAAGGGAGAGAGGGAGGAAGGGAGGGTGGGAGGGAAAGAGGGAGAAGGAGGGAGGAATGAGAGAGAGAGAGAGAGAGAGAGAGAGAGAGAGAGAGAGAGAGAGAGAGAGAAAGGACCAGGAATTGAAGACAACTAAGATAGAAAGCAAGGAAAAAGCAAAGAATTAATAAAGAGTGGAGAAACAAATCAAATAAGAAGCAGAAAACAACACCCACCACCACCACCACTACCACCGCCGCCACCACCACCACCGTCGTCACTATCACAGAATAAAGTCGTTTCGGGAGCTTTACATCAATGAGCAAGGAAGAGGTGGTGGTGAGCTGAATCCTTTGGGACGCAGTTAATGGAGAAAGCAGTCTAAAGGAATCTTCCATAACAAGAGGCTCGAATTCCTTCCTTTAATCTGATTGAGTCGTCTGCGAAGGAGGGAAGTGAGCAAGGAAGAGAAGGAAGAGGAGGAGGAGGAGGAGGAGGAGGGGGAATAGAGAAGAAAGGAGGAGAAGGACAAGGTGACGAGGAGGAGGAAGAGAAGTAACTTAATAGAGTCATTTGCAAAGGAAAGAGGAAGAGGATAGGAAGAATAAGAGAAGATGTGAGGAAAATAATGGTAGGAGAAGGAGAAAGAGAAAGAGAAAGGAATGAAAAGGGTAAAAGAAATTAAATAAAAAAAATTGAATAGGAAGGGAAGAAATGAGAAGATGTGAAAAAAATGATGGTAGGAGAAGGAGAAAGAGAAGAGAAAGGAATAAAAGAGTAAAAGAAATGAAGGAGAAAGAAAAAATAGAGTAGGAAGGGAAGAAATAGCAGAAAATGAGAAAAAAAACAGGAAGGAAGAAAAAGAAAGAGCAAAACAACAACCATTCTTCTCCCTAACTTTATCTCCCTTTGCTTCCTTTTTTTCCCCTCATTTTTTTCCCTCATCTTTGTTCATCCCACGCTTCCTCTGACTTTAACACCATTCTCCCTTCCTCCTTATCTCCCATCTCTCCTATTTCCTTGCCTTTCCTTCCCTCGCCTCTCTCTTCCCTGCGTCTTCTCCTTACCTCCCTTTCCTTACCTTCTTTCCTCCACTCTATGCCTCCCTCTTGCCTTTCCCTTCCCTTCCTTTTAATTGTTTTCGTTTATTGAAGCTTCCTCAGTGTTCTTAATTGATATTGGAGAGGTACGTGGGATGAAGGGTCTCTCTCTCTCTCTCTCTCTCTCTCTCTCTCTCTCTCTCTCTCTCTCTCTCTCTCTCTCTCTCTCCCCTCCGCTATTATTTCATCTCTTTTTTTTTTTCCTTTGTATTTTAATCACGTATTCAATTTCGAGTTTCTGTTCACAATATATTTTAAAATGCGCCAAAGTTATTTTTCTCGCCGTTCTTTTTTTCTTTTTTTTTCTTTTTCTTGGTTGTTTGTTTTCTATCAGTTTTTTTTTCTTTATTTTTTTTTATCTTCTAATTTTGTTTTTTTCATTTCTTTCGTCTAATGACTCTCTATTTTTTTTTTTCTGTTCTTTTACTTGATGGTTTTCTTGTTCGTTTTTTTTTCTATTTCTTCCGTTTTCTTTCTTTTTATTTTCTTGTCTACTGTCGTTTTTATTTTGTTTTTTCTACGTTTAGGTTTTGTTGTTGTTGTTTTTTTTTTTACTTTCCTCACGAATAATTGAATTGTTTCTTTTTCTATCTTGCTGATTTATCTTTTTATTATAATTTATCCCTCTCTTTTTCTTCGTCTTCTTTATCTTCGTCCTTATTATCCCTCATCATCATCATCCTTGTCCCTGTTTTCCCTCCTCCTCTTCTTCCTCCTCTCCTCCTTCTCCATCTTCTCCTTCTCCTTCTTCTTCTCCTTTCCTTTTGCTTTTCTTTTTCCTCCTCCTTTCCCTCCTCCTCCTCCTCCTCCTCCTCATCCTCCTTTTCCTCCTCCTCCTTCTCTTGTAAGCTAATTGTAGTGACCCCACAAACAGCCCTGCAAGGTTCTACAAATGTGCTACTGTTTGTTCTTCCTTTATATTCATTCACGCTCCTCCTCTTCCACCATCACCACTTCCTCCTCCTCCTCCTCTTACTCCTCGTTCTTATCACCTCATCCACTTCACTCCCTTGTAACACCACAGTCCTCCCACACAATTGCACCCTATCCTCCCATCACCACTATTTTTTTCCTCCCTCCCTCCTCTCTCACCTCCCCTTCTCCCTTCCCCTTCCCTTCCACCGCTTCCATTTCCCATAAAGACGGTGGAAAATGGGATGAGGCTCGAGAACGCCCAAGGGAAACGCCATCCCATTCCCCTTCCTTCGTTTTTTAAGGGTTTCGGGTCCCGGATTTATTTGTGGCCGTTGACTTGAGCCCTGTTTTGTATGGAAGGACATTTATTCCGTAGGTGTCGGGCTCTGCGGGGACCAAAGGGAGGCTCTTTTAGGGAGATTACGATGCGGGAGGTTTAGTAAGGGTTCAGTTAGGTTAGGTTAGGTTAGATTATGTGAGTGAGAGGTGTGGAAAATGTGGGTATGAGGATGCATGGATGAGTAAACGGTTGAACGGGGGATGAACTGAAGAGGGAAATATGAGATGAGTGTGTAGAGTGTGGATGAGTGAGAGGGGCAGGTGGATATTTAGTTGAGGGAGCAGAGTGGATGGATGTGGACTAGAGACGTGTATAAAGAATGAAATGAGTAAGGATGCATTTATTTATAAGAGAGAGAGAGAGAGAGAGAGAGAGAGAGAGAGAGAGAGAGAGAGAGAGAGAGAGAGAGAGAGAGAGAGAGAGAGAGAGAGAATGAAGGATACACATATAAGGAAATGAAGAGAAACGAGAGAATGAAAGGCTGAAAATACAAATAAATAAAAAAAAAAAGATCAGGAACATAGAAAAAAGATGAATGCACAGAGGAAAATGAATAAGTGAAGATACATGAGGAGAAGAAAGACAATAACAGATACTAAAGACGAGAGAGGAACAAGCAGATGGTGGAAACAAGGAAGATAATAAACGGATAGGTTTAAGATTTGGATAGTGCAGCTTATGGGTGGTGGAAATGGTGATAGTGGAATGTCTGGCCCTTGTGATAAATGGGGGCTGGTGAAGGGTGAAGGGTGAGGGGTGAGGGTGAGGGGTGACTGCGCTGTGGTAATGGAGGGACCAAGGCAGGGAATATGGTGGTGAGTTAGGACTATAAACGAGAAGGAAGGGAAAAAACGGACCTGTGAAGAATGGGAGGCGGTTGAGTGCCTGTATGTTCCCGGTGGTCGCTGTGGTGATGTGGTACTGGTGATGGCGGTGGTGGTCTGTATGTTAAAGATGGTGATGATGATTATAAAATTGTGTGGTGATGTTAGTGATGATAACGCCTTTAATCGTGCCAGTGGTGATAATGGTAGTTGTGGTGGTAGTGTTGATATTGTTAACCCCTTCAGTACTGGGACACATTTCTACCTTGAGATTTGTGTACGATTATTGACATTAGGAAGGTTCTATGGAGGTCAAAAGATTAATGGCCAGAGTTATCACTATTTCAATCCCCCACATGAGTTTCTGAAGCTGTGTAAAATCACCAAATAGTAACCAGAATGAATATGAAAGCGCGTCATGGTACTGAAGAGGTTAATGGTGTTGAATAATGTAGTAAGTGTGCAATTGTGATGTTGATGGTAATGTGACGATGATGGCAGTGGTGATACGTGTAGCTCCTGCAGGGAAGATGATGCTGATAGGATGTTGATAGGATGAGGGTGATGGATGGAGTGGAGAGGGTCTGAGTGGATCGGGTTAAATCAAATTCCATCTTCTGAAGCGTGGTGGAGGCGCGTGTCACTTCCCAACGCCTCCTTCTTCCATCCTTCCCTCCAGACATACATGCCTACTTCCCTCCCCTCTCCTCCTTCAACCTTCCCCTCATACATTCTAACTTCCTCCATCCATCCATACTAATTTCCCTCTCACACTTTTTCCCTCCATTTCCACAATCCTAACTTCCCTCCCTCATTCATCTATTCCCTCCTTCCATCCACCTTTCCCTCCACTTCTCTCCTCCTCCTCCTCCTCTTCCTCCTCCTTCTTCCCTATTTGCTTCTCTTCTCCTTCATCCACCCCTCTTTCCATCCAAGTTTTTCTCCTTCACTTCTTCCTCTCTCCTCCTCCTTCCTCCTTCGTCCGGCGTCCTTCAGTAGCGGAAGGAAAGGAATTGAAGCCATAGGACGTTTACTACATTAGGATTCCTACCACACAACTCTGTATTCTCTCTCTCTCTCTCTCTCTCTCTCTCTCTCTCTCTCTCTCTCTCTCTCTCTCTCTCTCTCTCTCTCTCTCTCTCTCTCTCTCTCTCTCTCTCTCTCTCTCTCTCTCTTGAAAAAGGGCAGTGAAGGAGCAAAGAAAGGAATGAAAATAAAAGAAACATTCGTAGGAAGGGAAAAATTTGTAAGGATGAAGTGTGTGTGTGTGTGTGTGTGTGTGTGTGTGTGTGTGTGTGTGTGTGTGTGTGTGCGTTCTCTAATGACTGTATGATGGAAGGTCGTACTCCCGTGGCTTCCCTTTTTTTATGTCCTTTTTTTCGAGGGAGGGAAGAACCGAAAGAAGGTCAGCCACAGTATTTCTCTCTCTCTCTCTCTCTCTCTCTCTCTCTCTCTCTCTCTCTCTCTCTCTCTCTCTCTCTCTCTCTCTCTCTCTCTCTCTCTCTCTCTCTCTCTCTCTCTCTCTCTCTCTCTCTCTCTCTCTCTCTCTCTCTCTCTCTCTCTCTCTCAACACCGTATTAATGAGAGCCGTACCCAAGCAGACATTCATCATCCAAACTTACCCGGACGACATTAATTGAACGTGCACCATCACTCACCACACACACACACACACACACACACACACACACACACACACACACACACGTCTATTTGCACGCATTCCGCTTCTTCCTTTGAGTTGATTTGCTTCAGCTCGTTCCAATACATCCCTCTTACCACCACCACAACCACTACCTCCTCCTCCTCCTGCTCCTCCTCCTCCTCCTCCTCCTCCTCCTCCTCCTCCTCCTCCTGCTGTTCTCTCTGCCGGTGTCCTGAGTGGCCCAGACAGATGCCTCACCTCTCTCCTCCCTTAGGTGGTGCAGGAGTACGAGAGGGCCGTCATCTTTCGCCTCGGTCGCCTGCTAAAGGGCGGCGCAAAGGGGCCCGGTATCTTCTTCATCGTTCCCTGCATCGACTCCTACAGGAAGGTCGACCTGCGTACCGTATCCTTCGACGTGCCGCCACAGGAGGTAGGAATCCCCGCCTCTCAGCCTGCCTCGGCCTGCTCTTTTATCGGAGAATTTTACAAGAATTTCTGTCTTTTTTATATTATCATTACTCCCTCATGTGTTTTAATATTCTGGGGCCGCGCGTTGTGTGTGTGTGTGTGTGTGTGTGTGTGTGTGTGTGTGTGTGTGGGTGGGTGGGTGTCGGTGGGTGTGTGTGTGTGTGTGTGTGTGGGTGGGTGAGTGGGTGTGTGTGTGTGTGTGTCTACGCGCGCGCCCCGTTGGGATCTATGTCTCACCTTCTTGTTGTTCCAGGTTGCTTTTTTTCTTCCCTCCTCCCTGTTCCTACCCTTCGTCACTCTTCTCCGCTTCCTCCTTTCCCTCCTCCTCCTCCGCCGTCGCCGCCTTCCCCGTCAGACGTCTCATGGCTCATCAATAATGTGCATTTCAATTTTCAGTGACAGCGACGCGGCAGCAGTTTTGTGTGTGTGTGTGTGGGTGTGGGTGTGTATGGATGTGGGTGTGGGTGTGTGGTTGTGTGTGTGTTTGTGCTTTTGAGAGTGTGTACGTGCGTGTGTGTACGTTTATGTGTCTTTTTTGTGTGACTTTTCTTCTCTCCTTTCTTGTTCTGTTTCCTCCCCTGCGGCCCAAGTGTTGTTGCTGCTCCTGTTTGTTGTTCTTGTTGTTGTTCTTGTTGTTGCTGTTGTTGCTGTTTCAGGGATCGTGTCAGCCAGGCATTTGTTGTGATCCTTATCCTTCCCCTTACCCCATTAGTACACCTCCCACCCTGTCCATCCTTCCATCCAGCAATCCATACGTCCTCCCATCCATCCATCCATCCATCCATCCTCCGTCCCTTCATCCCCATCATTCCTCCCTCTCCCCCTTCTTGCCCCTCGGTCCCTCCATTAGGCATCGTCGAAGTTGTGGTGTGTGCGGCGCCGCCCCGTGTGTACGTGTGCGTGTGTGTGTCGGCACGCACACGTGTGTATTCCTCGTCCCCCACTCCCTGCCGGTGACTTTGAGCATGGTGGAGCTGTCCCCCTTCCCTCCCGGCCCTCCCCTCCACAACTACCACCATCACCACCACCACCACCTCCACCATCACCACCTCCACCTCCACCACCACCATCACCGATCATGCATGAGCAGTGTTGCATGCTTGACTGAAGGATCACTGATGTCTTCCTGTTAGTTGAACATCTCCTACAGACTCGCCAGAGACTTACTGCCACACTAGGGAATCTCGAAGGAGGGTGGTGGTGACACTGATGATGATGTTGTAGTAGTAGAGTTTATAGGTGTGACCCTTCCCATCCGTTAACATCAACCCATTCAATGCCTCTCCCTGTCCATTCCCTTCCCTGCTCGCTTAGTTCACACACAGTTGGTCACGCTTCACTCCCACCCATCCTCCCACACCTGTATTGACCGCCCCACTATTGGCTCTTCCCCCCTCAAAAGATCCTGTCTCTGGATTCCGTCTCAGTTACGGTAGACGCCGTGGTCTACATGCGGGTGAGAAGTGCCATCAACGCCGAGACCAACGTTGACGACTACAGGTGCCAGTGCCTCAGAGAGAGAGAGAGAGAGAGAGAGAGAGAGAGAGAGAGAGAGAGAGAGAGAGAGAGAGAGAGAGAGAGAGAGAGAGAGAGAGAGAGAGAGAGAGAGAGAGAGAGAGAGAGAGAGAGAGAGAGAGAGAGATTGACTACCCCAGCTCTACCCTCCACACCCCCTTGGCTATTTAGTTCCTTCTTCCTTAGTGTCATTGTTATGCATCGCAAGCCATCTGGGAGGTCTTCCACATGCCTTTATAGCAGTCTTCTTCCGCTCACACTGATTATGATGATGATGATGATGATATGACATGACATGATGATGATGATGCAATACTTACGCCTCAGTGTTGTTACGAAAGGCACGTCCGCGTGTCACTTGCTCTTGTTCAGTTCAAAGTTTATTTGTTATTGTTTCATGGTCATGGTTCTAGTGAATGTAAACTATTACCTTCTTCAAACTCAGTTCTAGTCTTGCCGTGATTTTATTTTGGTTTAACTTATTGACATGGGAATGGTTCCTTGGGGATGGCTCGCATGCTAGCTCTCTCCCTCCCCCCCCCTCAGACCAGTCGAAGGCTCGCTCTCTCGAGTCTGCTTCCTCCCACATGAGTTGCTCAAGTCACAATTTACTAGACAGGAGACTCGCAGGCAAGAGCTGACTTCAGGACCATGGAGGCTCAGCACCTGCACATGGCCACGCCGTTGCTCTCAGGAAGTGGCGGCGGCCATGCTGAGCGCCTCGTCCGAATCGGCGTCTTGGATCGAACTTCGACTTGGTCACCGTGGTTGCTTTCTTTGACCGTGCCGCTGCCTGTGGGTGGACTGTTTTTTGCCGCAACAGACCCGAGTCCACACCAGACCAACGTCCAACCTTCCTCCATCCTCTAACCCTTAATACCTCCTCGTCTTTCACTATTGTTTGCGTTGTTTTGTTGTTTCCCTCTTTTTCTCTCGCCCAAAAATTTTCGGCCAGTGGGGACGGCTGGCCGCCCACGGTGCGTCAGGGAGGGACCTTGGGCGGGCCGGACCCTTGCACGCCCGTCCTCAGGGGCGCCACCACTACGCTGTCACAAGCTCCAAACTCCAACGCTCAGACCTTATTAGAATGGACAGGCTATTTGCCTTCACTCAGTCTGCCGCTTCCATGACCACGCTATTGGACAGACAAACTGCTTCGCTTAACAAGCCTCAGCGTGGCTGCACATCTCACTCAAAGGCTCAGTGTGGACTGCCGCTAACAGGGACAAGGCGTACCTGAGGGCGGCGAGCGAGGTCCTCCCGCGCTGGGCAAACATGGCATTGGCCGGAACGTACGAGTATGCATGCCGTGACATCACACACTCGCTCTGCACCGTTGTTTACGTTTCCGCGATGTTCACTTGTCATCTCCGTCCCTCACCACCACCACGACCACACCCACCACCACCACCACCACCACCGCCAATGTGTTGTTCATGTTTGTCCCACAAGTCGATGACCTAAACCACTGTAGACTAGCCAGTAAACCTGTAGGCTCGTAGCTTAGTTGTTCCTTGCTCCGTGTTACCTGTGACGATAAACCCCTCAGCCGTAGAGTAGCTGCTCCTTCCCTGTGTCACCTGTTCTTTCCTGTGTTGCTGATGTGTTCAGAGAGAGAAACACTTTTCAGATGTATATGAATGTATATATATTATCTACCTGTAAGAGAGAGAGAGAAAGAGAGCGAAAGAGAGTAATGTGTACAGGTTTTGTATATGTACATGTTTCTGTCCCATACTGAAAGTGGGGCTCATTTTCAGGTGATTTTATGAAATGGTTTAGTTGAATGTGAATAATGTTCCTGCAAACCCTGTGCCTTTGAGTGCATTACGGTGATGGTGACGACGCCGCCGCCGCAACACCTCCGTCACCACCGGCTATATTGCACCCCACTAGCACCACCATCACCGCCGTGGTTCCGTCCCACCATCCCATCCCTCCACCCACTAAGCCTTACCCTACCCTCGCCTTCCCTCGCTGTAGTTTTAAGATTTATATTTTGTAGTTTCATTTTTTATTCAATTTTTGAGAACTAACCACCATATCATTAGAGTAAAATCATAGTTCCTGCTTAGATATTTTTTGCACATTTTTTCAACAAACATTATCAAAAATGAATTATCTGATGATCAATATTTTTCATATGAACTCATAATAACACTTTTTTCATTCCCAGTGGAAACAAATATTTAATTGATGTGTATTTTTTAAATTTTGTTGTCGTTTGATGTGTTTGAATGTAGAGTGTGACGTGCCCTTCTTCCTCCCTCCACCCCAGTGTAGGCCCCTGTCCCCTTCTCGCCTCATAGCCTGTAGGGTAGTACTTTCTCTTCCACTACCAACCTGAGTGTAGAACCCCACTCCTCCTTGTGTCTGTGATTCAGAGTGTGTCCTGTGATCTCGTGAGTGTTAGTCCCTCCCCCTCCTGATCCTTGTCCTGTTCCCTCCGTCCCATCCCAAAGCAATGTGTAGCTAATCCCTTTAATACCCCTTCCCCTTTAAGACCCATGGGTTCCCACTTATATCCTTCGTATTTGTGTGTGACCTTAATGTTGCTCCCCCATTCCTCCCTTCCCCTGAGGCCCTGTAAATTGTATTTTGGGTCCCTGGGTTCCCCCTTTCCCCGGGCCCCGTGTGCCTCATAAAGCTGCCTAGGTCAGGCCGGGTCAGACTCAGTCCCTCCTCTAACGCGAGTCTCAACACTCCAAGATCCTGTCGCTGGATTCAGTTCCGGTGTCTGTGGAGGCCGTGATCTACTTGCGAGTGTGCAACCCAACCAATGCTGAGACCAACGTAGATGATTACAGGTGCTCCTCCGCTGCGTCTCCCGCTACTCTCCTCCTTTGTTTCTTAGCCGCTCCTTCCTCTACACCCACACGGCGGGTGGGTCTCTTCCTTCCCGCTGGTTTGGCGGGCTTCTCTCGGCTCTTCTCTTTTCACCTAACAGCTTGCTGGCTAGTTAGTAGCAATTCTCTTTGATTCCTTCCCTGAACCTCGCCGAGTGCCTCCAGCGAGAGGACCTGGCACACCGTCGAGGACTTACAGTGCCTCACTTGGTGGCCGTCACTTCGGCGAGGTGCCTCTGTTCCCTCACGGCGGCGACACTCACACTCGGGTCCCGCGCGGCCGTGGACCACCACCTCCACATCAAGACATCACCAGCGACACACACGATAGTCCTCCACACGTGTCCGGCCTCGCCCAGAGCAGCTCTATTCATAACACTTTTTAGTTCTTGTTCTTCCACAGAAGAGATTTTCTTCAGTTCGTACCTGGGCTCGATGCTCCCCATTAGCCAAACCTCGCGCTTCTCTGCCATTAACAGTAGGAATCCCGAGCCGGGGGCGCCGAGCCCGGGAGCTAAATTCCGTTTTAATATTACTCTCCTTTGACTCTACCCACGACAGCGCTGCCCACTGAGGCGGAGCTTCCATCCCCCCTCCCCCCCACCTACTTCACCGCCCCAGTTGGCAGCGCCACTGGGGGCAGGGGAAGGGAGGAGTCGCGTTCCCGCCGCCGCCCCGGCACAAGGGCGTGGCAGCGAGTCACAAGACGAGCGACTGTCCTCCTTCCCCTTCCTCCTGGTGGTAAAAAAGAGACATCTTATAAAAGAGAGAAAGAGAGAGAGAGGGAAATCACTTCCCTCCCTCTGCTCCTCCTCCGTCCCCACACTAGGGTCCTCCTCCCCCTGACCTAGTGTAGTGGGCCTGGTCGGTCCTGCATGCCCGGCCTCTGTGGTCCCTCTCACGCTCAGCACCGTTATTTATCAGTCCTTCGTTTCCCGTACTTCGTTTTCCTTCTCTTCTTTGTTTGTACTGTTGTTTCCGTTTCTCAACACCACACCTGTCCTGTGTTTCGCCTGTCCCCGCCTGTCCTCGCCCTACCCACAGTCGTGAGGTCCTGGTGTTGTCCATGTAGGCGTGTCGGTGTGCCATGGGGCGGCCTGGGGGAGGGAAGCTTAGGCCGTTCCAGAGACGCCTTACAGCTGCACAGCCACTACCACTCATCACCACCACCATCCCCACCATTGTCATCACCACCACCGTCATCACCACTGCCACTTTCACCGGGAAGCAATAACACAGCTGCAGGAACTCCGAAATTCCTCTTTTATTTTTTTTTATTTATAAGTATAAATGTTTTCACTATCCTTTGAGCAGCATGTCGTCCCAGCTCCACCAGTGCACATTCAGTGTGTGTATGAATTATTACTATTACTAGTAATGTTATTCCTAAGTCACTAGACATTCACCATGTATGTGATGTATATATGTATGTGGTCGGCAGACTTTACTACACCACCATCACCACCAGTTTTATTTGTTAGTTTTTTTTTTTTTTTAAGACATAGAGAAACATGATTTGAGTTATTTTTCATCAGCTGTAGGAAGAAAGGTTGTCAGGGGTCGGTTCCAAGTCAGCTTATTTGTGTGAGCCTTGTTGACATGAGTGTGTCTGTAGTGAGGCCTCTCGCAGGGCAGACAAGGAGGTAGGCATGTCTCTCATCTCAGCCTCGGTGCAAAGGAAGACACACAACACCTCGGAAGACATCGCCATGCCAGGCAGGAGGCCACACTGGTGCCTCGTCTTCCCTCGACCAGTCACCGGCTCGCGCGTCAGCCAGGCAGGCTTTAGGGATGGGATTCCTTGCATGGTCCATGGGTGGTGAAAAGTGATGGAATATGAAATGATTAGGTCAGATTTCCACGCGTGGCTCAGCAGAAAGGGAGACAGGGAGGGAGGATGGCCAGGAGGCAGGTCAAGGTGCAGATGCGCCACCATACGCCGCTGAAGCATCACCCAGTGAGGAAGTGCCGGCGCTGCCCGGAGTATTGGAGGCTGTAGGCCTTGAGGGTTTGGTCTTCTCAGGCGATAATTGGTTCATAGTTTGATCTTGGAGCTTTGTAAGCATTGGAAGAGTTAATGAGGAAGCTGCAACCTCATTTGATGCATAATGTCTTAGATGCAACTGTCAGCTACTGATGCTCTGTAGAGGAAGAGGATAGTTACAGAAGAAAGGTGAGCTGCCCAGAGAGAATTGTTAGGAGGGAGGAGAGAAGGGAAGGGGAGCAGGTAGGAAAAGTGAGGTGGTCTGGGAGTGACGGGGCCCCTCAGTAACGCCTCCCTCACTCACTCACCAAGATACTGTCGCTGGACTCGGTGCCCGTGTCGGTGGAGGCGGTGATCTACATGCGTGTGCGAGACGCCACCGCTGCTGAAACCAACGTGGAGGATTACAGGTGTACTTCAAGGAGAAGTTCTTGGGCCCCTGTCTGGCTGATGTGTCTGGTCGTCTGTTGGACAGTGACCGCAGTTATTAAAACCTTATGATACTACAACCACAGCTACTACTACTACTACTACTACTACTACTACTACTACTACTACTACTACTACTACTACTACTACTACTACTACTACTACTACTACTACTACTACTACTACTACTACTACTACTACTACTACTACTACTATTACTACTACTACTACTACTACTACTACTACCACTACTACTAATTCTCCTACTATTATTGTTTTTATCACTGTTACTAATACTACCATCATTCCCATCAACATTTGTCTGTTACTTATGATATAAAGAATAATTGTTTTATCCCTTTTCTTTTTCTTTGGGTTTGCCAGTGTTTGTTCTTTATTTCTAAGAAGTTTCTCTTTCACTTGAAGGTGTTTGTTGTCAGTCAGGTATTGCCAAAGAGCTTCACCACCACACCACCACCACAACTCCTCCTCCTCTTCCTCCTCCTCCTCCTCCTCCTCCTCCTCCTCCTCCTCCTCCTCCTCCTCCTCCTCCTCCTCCTCCTCCTCCACCGTCTCCTCCTCCACCTCCATTACTTCCCGTCCTCTTCATCATTAGACTATTAATTTATATTTATCTGTTTCCTTTCGCCCACGGCTGTTCTAGTCTCTTTCCACCTTTCTGCACAGAAAGCTTTTTTTATTTTTTTCATATTTTCGTCCTTTTCTCAACTTTATTTTTTGTTTTATTCTGCGAGCTAGGCACCGGGGCCCAAGCTGCCTCACTTCCCACCCTTCCAAAAGCTTCCTCCACCTGACGTGGCTGTCTCAGGTAACCCTCCCTCCTCCTTCCCATCTCTCCTTCCCTCCTCAACCCATCCCTCGCGGCGCCGCCCAATCAGATCCAGACAAACTCAATAACTACAACACAATACAGAAAAAGGAAAAATTCATCCCTAAAAGACTCGGAGATTTGAAAAAACCACCACACTGTCCTGCTGATGAGCCGCCAAGATGCCGTTCCCGCGTGCTCCAAGCGGGGAGGTGGATGGAAGGACTAAGAATCTCCAAACTCCATCCACCCGCCTTCTCTTCCACTGGCACGCTCGATTTGAGAGGCTGAGCTGGTGTTTCTGACAGCCTGGTGCCCTCCCCCCTCCAGCCACCGCGATAACCCTGCCTCCATCATCTCCACAACAGAGTCATCCAGAAAGTTTAAGCATCCCCACCCCCTCACTCCTCCCTTTCCTTTTCGTCCAACCCCTTTCGACTTCTTCGTCCTTTATCCCCGCGGTAAGAGCATCTTCCTCGCGTCAGCCTAAAATAAACAAACCTTATGAAAAAAGCTAATGGTGATTCTAAGGCCAGTTACACCACAGAAATAAAGCAGCGCGTAATTATGACGTGATCTTCACCTAACTTCGCGATCCATTCACTAAAGACCAAACTTGAGAACGAAAAGTAGATAAGAGATAATGTCGTATTTTCATAAGTAAAATTCTCCAGTGTGCTAAATAGAGAGGAGTCTGCCTTGCCGGGGATGGCAGGATCTTGTGAGTGTGCCTGGAGGAGCCCGCAGCAAGCGCGGTGACGTCAAGCAAGGCAGGGGGACGGACACTCGCTGCTTTAATAATGCACGTTAATTACGGAGTCTTGTGGGGCAGCGGTGCAAGGCTAGATTAGGATAGGTGGCGTTCCTGCCCTCACTTCACCTGGGAGTTGTTCATGGCAGGAGGAGTGGCGCGGGCGAGGGTGTGCCTGCTAGTTCTGATACACTGCCGCATCTCACGAGGGCCACGTCATGGGGAGTTTGTGACGTGCGGGAATGTGGACTATTTTCATGCCGAGGCGAGGTGAAGTTCGCGGTTGTGGTTATTACGCACAGCGAGTATAATATTAGAACTCGGGAACGAAACTGGGGAATAATTAACGTGGGGACTCCATTAGATTTCGCTCAGGAACAAGGGGGAGGGGGGGAAAACATCTGTGGTCAGATGAAGGCGTGCGCTGCCATGATGGAGTGACGAGCGACTGCTGACTGACTCTGCGGCCACAGGCTGGAGTCCGGATCGATTATAACCGCACACGAACTGTCATTCCTCAACCTCGCAGTGTAGGGCAATACCTGGCCATCGCGATGCCACAGAACTCCACCACTGGCGTGAAGCACAGACCCAAGAGGAGAAAATGAGTGCAGTGATGAAAGCAAAGCATAGTTACCTTTGAGCCCCAAAATGTTGTCTCCTATCGCTCACTCGTTTAGTCTTGGGAGCAAGGCGACGTGAGATTCAGTCGTGCTCGTAACGCCACAAAAATCCGCTTATCGGCAGCTCAGCTGAGGACACTTGAAATTTACATCTCAGTTCGAAAAGAAAAGTAAAGACTCATGTTTTCATTTTCATCTTCAAGTTGGTAAATCACGGTCCATCTAGAAAAAAGTTTGAATTGAAATCTAATGTTCTGAGTCAGTTTTAAGGGAATAAATCAACATAACACAGACATGGAGATGCTGAGAGACAGGGAAGCAACTATATTTCCCTTCACCCTTACAGAGTGGAATCAACAAAACTTCGCTTCCAACAAACCACAGAACGATGAAAACTGTGGTCAGCTACTGCCAAACTTTCCTGAAACACTAACGATCATAAAAACATTTCTGCCACACCCTCGTCTCGTGAAGCAAGACCATTACGAATGATTACTATGATGGCGACATCCCACCCCTGCTCCCTCTACTCCCCTCCCTCGCCTCCCTCGCCTCCTTCCTCACACCCTCTCATCCCGTACCGTTCTCAGTTCACATCACCTCACGCACTACCTAGGCACGAGTCTCGGCTTGGGACACCGCTTGCTACTCTGCACAGTTTTTGATTCGCTTGAGAAATCCCCTTGTAAATAAGAAAAGTCTTGATATCACCTTAGTTTTAACGCAAATAGAGGTAACGCTGATCCAGCAGAAGAGAGAAAGAGAAAGAGAGAAAGAGAGAGAGAAAGAGAGATCGAGACAGAGAGAATGAGAGCGAGTAAGAGAGAGAAAGAGATAGAGAGAAAGAGAGGTATTTGATCTTTGGTACTGAGGAGACCCAAGCTTGTTAAGAGAGGAGCTTCTAGGCTAGTGTATCCTCTGTGCATGTCATTAAGGACGAAGAAATGGCCGACAGAGGGAGAAGAAATAGGTTTCAAAGCTTTCTTCTCACGCGCCACGAAAGAGGTGTGGAGTGTCACGTGTGCTTCAGTCCCTGCAGCCACTTTTTCACTCGCCGGCGTTGGGTTAGGTTGATTGCAGACCACAGCTGACGAGGCAACATCTGGCACGAGACCGAGAAACAAAATGAGACAAAATTGGTTCATAATACCACCACCACCACTCACCACCACCACCGCAACCACCACCACCACCACCACCACTTCCACCACCACTACTACCGCCATCTTCACTACCACCACCACCCTTCAAGATAGTAACGCCTCGATGGTTCAGGAATTAAGTGTTCATTAATGTACTATTACCTGCACATAATGTCCTTCCAGTAGAGCCTGTAGAGAGATTATCGCTAAGCCTTCCCTCTTCTTGTTGCCCTCCCTCCCACGATAGAACCTTTAGTGTTTTGTATAGACAGGGTTTATCCAATGACTTGTCACTCGCCCGCAGATTCTAACCAGAGATTCTGTGACGATATCTGTGGAAGCTGTGGTTTACTATCGAGTGTCCGATCCCATAGCGGCTAAGAACAATGTGGAAGACTACAGGTACTACTGCCAGTCATCAACATAACATGACCTAGCCAGTATACACAGTAGTCTGCCAGGATTAACACAGTAACACTCGGCCGGGCTGCGGGCCAGGCTGGCGGCGGGTTGGGCTGCACCGCTCCACCCGTCGCTCGCCGCCGGGCCCCGCTCGGCCGCCACTAGTCTGCGATGGCTGTTCGTTGGGATGTCGTTCTTTTGCTCGTAGGATAGATTCTTGTCCTAATAGTTCACTCTCGCCCCTAAGGCGTTCTTCGCACGCACACTGACTGACACACACACACACACACACACACACACACACACACACACACACACACACACACACACACACACACACACACACACACACACACACACACACATGCAGTTCATTCATGACGCCCAGAGGACGCCAGATATCTTACGACTGATCAGAACGCATCCCTGCAGGCGTCTGAGATTCAATTGGCCTATCCGGGCAATCCCTCCATTAACATCATAATGCTAGCGAAATATTAACCTTTCCGTGTTAGGTCCTACACCGCTACTAAGCAGTTTTTTAACAAAATTTTTTTTTTATATTAGATGGCCCAGTTTCAAAGAATCTCTTTTTTATATAGCAAAATAGTAGTTAGTGTTAGATGTTCCTTGACCCGAAGTCCTGAAGTCCCTCAGCCAGGGTCCCGCACCTCTTATCATTAAGCTGCGTCCTCAGACATCCTCACACTCGCAAACACCAGCACTGTGGACACGATCATTTTTTGCGGACACCTGAAGTTTTTTGCCCAGTCAGCGGCAGGAGGGTTTTGCGGAGGGCGGGTGGCGAGGCTTGGGCGGTAGCGATCCTTCCCGCCCGCACCCTCTGCCCGCTGGGACTCCTCAATCCTGACGAGGCGACGAGGTCTAGTTTTTGTCTGAAGACGAAAGCTGGAGCTGGTCCTCTTAGCGCACCCTGCACGAGACGGAGTATTTATTGGCATTCCTCCAATCCCTCCCTCATTACTTTATTCAGCCACACTCACGCTGCGTCAGGAAGGCAGTATAAGGCAATCTGATATCCCTAAGTGTGAAATCATTTCATCTGTAGGACGCCTCGAGCTGGTCCTCTTGCATCACGGTACACTCATTGGCACCCCTGCAGCCCCGCCCACCCAGACACTGTGTCACCCTGACGCCCCTGAGTACGAAAACTTTCCCGGTACTGTCGGCATTCCTCATCCTGGATCCGATAGAAGGATTTTGCCCGGTCTGTGCAGCGCCGTCAGGTGGGAGGCGGCGCGGAGGTGTGAGGAGTGAGGGAAGAGATGTCTTTCTTCAGTCATCCCGCCAGACGCTCACAGACCCTCACCCGCCCGCCCTTGCCTTTCCTCCCTTTTCAAAAAAAAAAAAAAAATTAATACAAAAGCATATAATTTTGAAAGCTTTGAATCCTATTTTGTTCCCCCCGTCACCCCCTAACTGGGATGGCCCGCCTTACTCCACTTGGGTCTCTTGTGCCGGACTTAGCAAACTAGTGTAGACCACCAGCATTAGTGTGTATACATGAATGTCTTACCCTAGTGTAGATAATTCCCGTGTCACTGAGAGGAACACGTGAGGTTACACTAGAGGTACGCGTGTCTCTTTGCCAACTCTCCCCCCTCCAAGGCATGGTGCAGTCCTCTCGCTCTCATAGTAGACTGTTAACACACTACCATGGCTCTCAAGATGTCATATGTGTTTCTTGAAGCATGCGGTTACGTGCTAATGCTGCTGCGCTAAATAGTGTGGTGCCGTGCGGCAGCTCGCAAACAGCAGCGTTTATCTCTTATTATTGTTACCATTATTATCATTACTGTTATTGTTATTATTCATACTGAGCGTCGTAGACCCCAGGGACGAGAATGCTTCTAGTTGTCATTGATAGATGAATCATTATTTTCCCCCAAACTTTCTCTATATTCATGAACGAAAAACGCGTTTTCCTTTTTCCTTGTATATGCATGTACATATGTATATATTTTTTTTCTTTACTCGTTTTCATTTTTGGTTATCTTCTTTAGTTCCAGAACAGCACTGCACTGCCAGCATGAATGATATATATAGAGAGAGATTTAATATTGAATATGAAGATATGAACTTTTTTCTTTTTGCATATGTGTACGTCTTGACTGAAGTAACAAACTATATATTATATGAGCTGCAACACAAAGCAACACTAGCAATGGAAGGCCGCTGAGATGCAATACAACAGTCATGATGATGATGATTATGATGATAAGAGTAAGGCTGAGGCAGGGAGGGGAGGCCCAGCATGCCCTCCCCTCCCTGGGTGTTGTGTTGTGGTGCAGCGGACCAAGATAACCTCCTCTTAACGCATTCCAACTCGGGCCACACATTTGGATGCTCTCACGGGAAAACCGATCTAAGTGTGTCTGTCCCCCCAGTGGTGTCCGCCGGGGCCGAGGCGTGGGGTTTCAGGGAAGGGCAGGGGAGGGGGCAAAAATACCCCCTTATTATTCCCCTCTCCCCCCTCCCGTTCCCATTCCCAGCCCACTGAATAGAGCCACGGAATCCTCACCTCACTTCCCTTCCTCCCTCCACGTCTCCTCCTTACCCTGACCTCCCGACACGTTTCCTAATTTGCCTCGATAGAAAACCCGGAGGAAAAGTCGCAGTGGGGAAAGAGTGTCGGGTCTCGTTGTTATCAGAGGACCAATATTATTGTATATAATATAAATGTAAAGGTAAACAGGTTACCGACACCCCCTTTTTCTCGCATCCCCTTCCGCTCCTTCCCTCCCCGTTCCGCCCGCGCCCCGCCCCTGTCCTGACCCGCCCTCGGTCGCAGGGGTTTGGTGGTGGGCGCTAAAGCAAAGTGTGTTTAAATGAACCTCTGTATTTACTTGTCACTTGTGTGTGCACCGCGTCACCACCACCACCACCTCCACCTCCACCTCCACCTCCACCTCCACCACCTCCACTACCACCACCACCACAACCACCACCGTATGTGCACCCACAGCCACAGACAGCCTCTCGCGTTCCCATGTGCACATCGCGTGTTGCTCAGTCTGGCCGGGAAGCAGACTGAATCTGTCACTTTAGAGTATCAAGGCGAAGTAAATCTCCCGTTGCTTCACTTCCCGCCTGCTTCGAAGGGTTCTTGTTTTAACGCCTCAAGTGCCAGAGCCGCCATCTGGCCCTCCTTCCCCCATCCTTCATCCCCTTCATCCCTCCCCCTCTCCCCCCCACTCCCTCATCCCAGCGGACACCCAGCCTCCGCTCCCACTGGTGGCTCACCGCCCCCTATCCCCCCCACTACGAAAACGACCAGTCCAACATTGACACAATCTGGTGCCGGAAGACTACCGCCAAAGCCTCGGTCTGGCCAACCCTTTTCTTGTAATCTCCTGTATTTTTTTTTTCTGATCACAACAACAGTGAGACAGAATTGGAGAACAACCACGATTTTTTTTTACCAAACAAAAGCAACAAATTATCTTGTTACCAGTTTCACTCTTTATAAACTTTTTTCCTTACTTTTTTACGTTGTTATTTTTTACTTTGTTTTTGTTGTTGTTGTTGTTTTTTTCTCTAATCTCCCTTCCTTGGCAGGAGATTATTATTTTTGTTCATGCGTTTATCAGACTTTTCCCCCTCTTTCCCCGCCCCCCTTTTTATAGCTTTTTTTCCTGCTATTTCTGGCACCCTCCCCACCTTCCTTTTGCCTGTGAAGTAGAAGGCCTTTCTGCTTGGTGAAAACTTAACCATAGATTTAGTAGCGTAGACTAGATGACTTGCCGAGTCCCGTGGCCCCTGGACGCTATTTTTGAGGGGCGTGTCTGGTGTTGGTGTCGTAAAACAGCTTTTTGTGAAGTAACTTTGATTTTAAACATTTTTCCTGTCATTTTTTTTCTAATTGTTCCCCTTGTGAGCAGTATTAAACCCTAGAACTCCTGTGAGTCTTTGTGATTATTACTATTATTATTATTATTATTATTATTATTATTATTATTATGATTATTATTATTATTATTATTTTATTATTATTATTATTATTATTATTATTATAATTATTATTATTATCATTATCATTATTATTGTTATTGTTATTACTATTGTTATTATGATTATTATTATCATTATTATTATTATCATTATTATTATTATTATTATTATTATTATTATTATTATCATTATTATTATTATTATTATTATCATTATTATTTCTACCTTTTTTCAGCGTGCTGGCTTAGCGGAATGTTGAAGTAGTTGCTTCTCTGCTTCTCTTTTGTCTTGCGCTGTTCATATTGGACTTACTCATAGTGTACTCTAGTGGTTAATTTCTCTAACTGTACTGATGTGCTACTGTGGAGTGAGTGCGGGAGTTTTGTTGTTACTGTTGTTGTTGTGATGGTCTGTGTGTGTTTGTGTGCGCGTATGTGTGTGTGTGTGTGTGTGTGTGTGTGTGTGTGTATATGTGTGTGAGTGTATGTCTTTGTGTGTACATATATATGTATGCGCGCGCTGGTGTGTGAACGAACAAGTGCATGTGTGTGTGTATGTGTTTCAGTGCGGATATGAGTGGTGTGCCATGTATGCGTGCGTGCGTGCGTTTGCGCGCATGTATGCTACCTAGAAGAGTGAATTTCATGCTACTACTACTACTACTACTACTACTACTACTACTACTACTAGTATATCTGTTGCTTGTACTACTATTCACTACTACTACTACTACTACTACTACTACTACTACTACGACTACTATTACTTTCACTCATACTTCTCCCACCACAAAGTAAGCTAAGGTTTCACACTTTCAGAATCCTTTAGTCCTCTTAATATAAAGACAACAGTATATTGTGTACCGAAAATTATATTAAACAACAATAACAATAACAACAACAGCAACAACAACAACAACCACAGGTAATTCATTCTTAGTCACTCCGTTACCTGAGTGTTGGTGTCATGTAGGCACCCCACACACACACACACACACACACACACACACACACACACACACACACACACACACCTGACCCATCTGCGAGGTGTGACTGAGGTGTTCCTTTTAAAAATGAGAAATATAGAAGAGTGACGAACATTTTTTTCTTATTTCTGGACGTATAAGCGTTGCCATCCTCCTCCTCCTCCTCCTCCTCCTCCTCCTCCTCTCCTCCTCCTCCTCCTCCTCCTCCTCCTCCTCCTCCTCCTCCTCCTCCTTTTCCTCCTCTTTCAGCGTTCATTTTCCACGTGTCGAGGTTGCAGGTGCTCTCTAATTGAGCGCCTCTCAGGTGAGCCAGGAGAAGGAGAGAGAGACAAGGGGGAGGGGGGAGGTGCTAATGGAGTGCAGGAGGAGTGGTGGCCGTTTGAGGGAGTAAGAGGCAGGCTGCTCGTGTTGGCTCGTCTTAATGCCTAATGAACGAAGTCACAAGTGAAGATTGAAAGAAATCTCTCTCCTTCTCCACCTTCGTCTCTTCCTCCTCCTCCTCCTCCTCCTCCTCCTCCTCCTCCTCCTCTTCCTCTTCCTTCTTTTCCTACCCCTCCTGCCCTGCCGCCTTTTCTTCTCTCCCCTCCTCCTTTTTCGTCCTCCTCCCCTATCTCCTATTCTCCTCCTCCTCCTCCTCGTCCTCGTCCTACTCCTCCTCCTACTCCTTCTCCTCTTCAGTATCCTCTGCCGAAAAAGACTTTTTTTTTAGTTTGTAAGAATTTTCCCCTTGTTTTCTTACTCGTTTGGAAATGAAAACGTTTTCTAGCAGATTTTTTTTTTCTGTGCTGGCTTGGAAACCTGTAAACTTTGTGTCTTCGTAGTTTATGTGAATTGAAGACACACTCAGTTCCCTCCCTTTTCCACCGCCTCCCTCACCTCCTCGCACGCCAGACTGACGCAGCGAGTCCCGGCGTGTTGTGTTCCCGCTGTTATCCGTTAAATTGATGCCCTACCGTTGCCTCCCGTTCTTCGCCTCTTGCCGGGTTCCAAATAACCTTCACCCATTCACTCATTCATCCTAATTCTGAGAGCGTCGCTGGTCAGGTGGAGAGGCAACGGGAGTGTTGACAGAGCGCCGCACTGAGCCATTCACCGCCTCTCGTCAGCTCTGGGCACGTGACACTGAAAAGAAAAGAGAAAAGAATAAATAGATGAATAACGCGCCGGGAGGAGGGAGGGAGTCGGTTTTGCTTGTAAATTTTGTTTTGGCAGATGCTTGTGAACGAAAGGTATCATGTAGCTTACTGGCGCTTAAGAGAAATAAAAGGTTGCCTCGCCAACCCTCCAGTGTGTTCTATGTGCCGCTGCTATACGGCCTTGGATAAGCAGGCGAATGCACAGCCTGTCGCATTGTTGTTCTTTTTTTTTTCTGCTGAGCGCTGTGACGGAGACTGAGCTGATGACGGAAGAACATTTTGGGGTTTTCATGTTGAATGTCGCTAGGGTGAGTTGGTCTTGGTGTCCCAGTCCCCTTCTGTCACTTGTCCTCGCCCTTCCCTTACAACACCTCCTCCTGGCGTGAGCGCCGTCACCCTCGTCCTTCCTTGCCCCTCCTCGCTAACTCTACGCAGATCCTTGTTTGATATATTGATTCTAGTACTCTTGGTTAGATTATTTGGTTTCCTTTTAGTGATATTTCAGAACTCTGAGTAGTCTGTCTTAGAGTTCCACACAGGCCTCACCGCCTCTCCCGGTGTTATACCTCGGCCGCGTGTGTTCTGGCACTGTCTTGCCCCTGTTATTATGAGGCGTCAAGTATAAATTCAACAGTCGCCTTGACTTTTCCTACTTTTTCTAATTTTTCTAGTTTTTCTAGCTTACATTTTGCTCCCTAAGTCTTCACTTCCTAGCCCCGTCGCTTCTTCCCTCTTTCCTTTCCTCCCGTCCCTACATCCTTTCTCCACAGACACACATGCAACACTTAATTTCTCTCATATTTTAAGTTCTGTCTACTTTTTTCTGTTTCTTGTTACCTACCTTTGTTAGGAGCGTTCCCTTGTCGCCGCCGCCACCTCCTTTGTCTCTTAGGACTCCTATTCCTCTCGCCTTTTTCTCCCTCCCGCCCCCTCTCACTCACTCACTCACTCAGGCGCCAGCGGAACGCGACTGTTTGTTTTGCTTTCTCCTCAACAGCGATAAACTTAATGAAAACACACGTAAACCTCGGTGTTGTTGAATTGCCCAGGAAAAATACGACCAATATAATCCTGACACAGACACACACACACACACACACACACACACACACACACACACACACACACACACACACACACACACACACACACACACACACACATACATACAGCCCTGCAAAACGTCACCGTCACTTCAAACACATTTCTCGTCTGCCTTTATAAATCCTCTGAGTGAGTCGAGTTCCTAGTCCGTAAGGCTACCGAAGAAGGGCGAGGCGCCGCGACCTGTCTTCTTTTAACAGGTGTGTCGAGCCAATGAGCAGTTCTTAGTCTTTTGTGACATCTCTCGTTTGTCCTTGAGGAGAGAGGAGGATCCGAAGTTATGTACTTGGATTCTCCTCCTGTTCTTTCACCTTTCCTTCCTCTGCGCCGTGGACAGGTACGTAAATACACTTCTAGTCCCCCTCGGGAGCTACTCATTGCGCTGCAGCCGTACGTGATTCCACCGCTGGGTTTGTCTGTCTGTTCATTTCCTTCCGTCTCTGTATTTCTCTCTACTTTCACCCGTCTGGGTCAGTTTCTTTATTTCCTTCCGCTTGCGTCTGTTTCTTTTCGTCCTGTTTCTTCTCTTTCCTGTTCATATGAATTTCTCTTGTCATTTTTTCCTATGTTTCTCACAACATCTCAGAGAACAATCGGACTTCTTCGCGTTGGAGGAGGGATGATGGAGGCTCCAGTGTGTGTGTGTGTGTGTGTGTGTGTGTGTGTGTGTGTTTGTGCGTGTGTTTCAGTGTGTGTATGTGCGTGTGTTTTTCTTCTCTTTACTTTATTAATAACAAAGAAATCAGTTTTTCAGATGGCCAAAAACATGCAATGTCTGATCCAACAACAACTTCATCGCCACTACTGTTATTGCCACCACTACTATAACTTCCACCACCTCCACTACGACCACCCCTACAGCTCTCGCCGCCCCTCACACGCTATACCCATTTCCACCCCTTAGGGACACAACCCACTTCCCTCCACCACGTAAAATCCATTAGTCCAAGCGGCCCCTCACGTAACTCCGAAATAATAACATTCTCCAACATGGCAGTCCCACCTAACCATTCTATACATTTCCTCCTAATGACCTCTCTTCAGTATTTCTCTTTAATTAATACGTAAATCATTTCCACTACATTGCCTTTCATTATTGCTCCCTCATACACTCACCCTCACAACTGTTACCACATTACTTAGTTTCCTCACCTTGTACCTAGCCCTAAATAGTTTCAGTAGCACTTTCATTACACTTCATAGCAGTGGTGGAACTTCGAGGAATTAAGAGAGAGGAAGCACGTGTTGTTTCTGAGATCACTTCCCCATTTTTCATTATCTAAATATATGTGGGAATGTCAGAATTTACCGTACATTACTGCTTACCTCAACTGGTGTGTTCCCTCCAATTGATTGCTCCATAGTTTTACAGTCCATTGTTCCTCCACTGCTTCACACCCATTTCCTCGAAATCGTCAGCCTCATAGTCCAGTATCGTTACTTTCATAAGTCCACGTCTGTATAGTGGCTTCGTTTATCTTAGTGTAGTGGTTCCCATGCAGCTATTTTTAGTTCGGTACCTGATCCAACACGGCACATCAAGTCTGTTCACCACACTCATGCAACTAGTTTCTTTGTTTGGTTCTCGGAATTCCTGCCACTTTTCTGGTATCTCTCCGGTATTCACTAGATACTAATTAATCTTCAGCTTGGGAACCGCTGCCTAGGAGATGTATGTGTTGTGTTGCCTGACGATGACTTATACCCTCCTCCCTCCTTCATTCGTTCATTTATTGATGCATTCATGTGTATAAATTCATCGCACTATTTTTTTTTTTTTTCATCATTCCATTAAAATGATCCTCTACTCGCCCTACTAATAATACCTCACCATTCTCTCTCAATACCAGATACTGATTCCCTCCACTCTACCACTCTATGACTGAATCACTCAACGCTATTCTCATCATTCTCCGTTATCTCCATACTGACCCCCTCCACTTTAGCACACCACCAAGACAGTGTATCATCACCCTTTCCTACATTTCTCTACATAAGCAGGCACTGTAACCACTTTGCTTCATACCACCCTCATCCTAACCGCTCTGACATGCCTCGCCTCACAGATCTTGTCTCGAGACTCGGTGACGGTGGCTGTGGATGCTGTCGTTTACTACAAAATCTTCCGCCCTGTTCATTGTGTCACGGTGGTGTCAGATTTTAGGTGACTATTCAAGGGAGAGTGGCGGGTGGCGACATCCGCCACTTCCCTTATCCCCGTTCAAATCACTGTTGAGATTGTGCATACCACCACCACCACCACCACCACCATCACCACCACCACCACCACCATCACAATCACCGCCATATTATTGTCATTAACAGTCACAAATTATTACAGTTTGTACTAGTTATTCTCAACCACGGTGCATGAATTAGCTTTTTCATGAGCTATATATCGTAACTGCAAAATTTTTCGTCTTTACATTTGCGATACTCAATGATGTGCACCTCACAGAATATTTCCACCTGGTAGCGATTTCTGACAATTATACCGGGCGAGAGTTACAAGATATTGTGTGGTTATGGATGTTTCCAAGTGTTGTTCCGTGCTTCACCGATTCACAGCGCTCTCTGCTCATTGAATCATCTATGATAATGAAAGGATTACACGTGCTATTAACATTACCGTTAGGGAAAGGTTGAGAATCACTGGTTCCTGCGTTTACACTTGATTTTGCCGTGGATGTATTGCATTTCAGTGTGTGTGTGTGTGTGTGTGTGTGTGTGTGTGTGTGTGTGTGTGTGTGTACTATATTACATGATGCTTATCTTCACTGGTGCTGCACATGCAAGAAATACAATTAGACAGCCCATCCCATCCTTCACACATCACCCCCTCCCTCGCCACACCACTCACTCTCACTTCCTTCAGCTCCTGGCCAAGAAAATGTTCAGTCCTTAGACTCTATATCAGGTTCTTAGCCCCCATAGCAAGTCCCTCGCAGTCCTTAGATAGTTATCCCCAAAACAAAGCGCTCAAAACTGGTATTTTCAGGCCCAGCACAGACTCATAACAGACACTCAGTCCCCCCACAGCCACTCAGAACAGGTTCTTAGCCTCCTTCACAGGCTCCTCACAGTCCTCGTCACACAGGTCCTCTCCCGAGACTCAGTGACGGTGGCGGTGGACGCAGTGGTTTACTACAAAATCTTCAGTCCCATAAATAGCGTAACGGTGATCTCAGACTATAGGTAACTACTGAGGAGGTGGCTGCTGCGCCTCCCTCACTCACCACACACCAACACCGCGGCGTCACCTCGCGTACAGTACACTCCCACAATGTTAGTCACCACCTGTCTTTTCTTCCCCACAAATTCACTGCAGCTACTTTCCTTTACATGTAAATTTCGTGTATCAGGCACAGTGTTGTAGCTCTGTACCGTATAATTCACTATTCTGAGTATATATGTGTGTGTATATGTATGTATGTGTGTATCACGTAATAATGTTACCAAGGTGATGGGCAGCAGAGTGATAGTGATTACGGGAACGTGTGATTTGTTCCTCACGTATCACGCTGGAGTGTGAGCGAGGACAGTATAGCAGTACTTGCCCGTCTAGCGACGCTCACCTCCCGCCTGTACATCCCTGATGCTTGGTCATCATTCCTCCTCCGCGCCTAGGCTCCTGCCCACCACACCCTCCAAACTCCCTTACCACCTCGCCGCGACGCGACACTCACTGCGGGTTACGCTTCTTTCTTCGGAGAGTAATTTTCGTCTCTCCTCGTGATCTTTGGGCCTGACGCTGATGAGACTTGGTTGCATTTCCATACGGTAACGACACGTTTCACCCAGCGGAGTTTTGTCCTTTTTGTTGCTGAACGGAGGATCGAAGGGGCTGCGCGTCTCGGTAACGTCCCCGCAGAGGCACAGAGCTTCAGCGGTGACCCTGTGCAGCGTGTAATGTATGAATGGGAAGGATGCGGCGGCCGCGTGAGGTTGTAAGGTTACGGTACGAAAGGGTGGGGCGTTCAGTGACTCCACGGAGGCCACTGGCGGCGTCACGGGCGGGCGGGAGGGAGGGCGGGAAGCAGAGGTGTCAAGCAGCCTCCCTCCACAACAAATGTCGTCCGTCCCCCCCACGCAGGTGCTGACACACGACTCGGTCACCGTGGCAGTGGACGGCGTCATTTACTTCTCCATCAAGGATGCTCTCAGGGTTGTTACCGCTGTGGCAGACTACAGGTATAGAGAGAGAGGCTGCGCGAGGGAGAGGATGTTGTATGAGAGAGAGAGAGAGAGAGAGAGAGAGAGAGAGAGAGAGAGAGAGAATGAGAGAAAGAGAGAAAGAGAGCTCGTTTTATACCCTGCAAGGTTTACTAGCCTGTCCACTTGTTTACTTACGAATGCGGTTATGCACGGATTACCTCACTCTCCATCATCACTACTTGCTCTTGTCTTGTGGGCTGACGAGGTAGACTGTTGTGCCTGTCCTCTCAACCTCTCTCCGGGCGGCGGGCGGCCCCCGCCCCGCCCCGCCCCGCCTGGCACAAGTGTTTAGGCCAAAGCATCGTGTTGGTTGCCCGTTGCACCCCCAGACTAAGGTATGTCAGAGCTTTTTCCATTATTCTGCAGAAGGAACGAAGAGAAATGTGTCTTTCCAGAATTATAACGTGTAAGCTTTAATTCGGCCATTGAAATGGTTTGCCAAAACAAAACTAAATTTTATAAAAATTTCTCGCATGCTGAGTCTTGCCCCAGTTGAGAGTTGCATCATAGTGACCAGACCTCGTGAGTTTGACTGCGTAGCTTCCGCTGTGTTTTCTCTTCATGTCATTGAGTTGTGGTGATGAGTGTTCGTGTTCGTCCAATTTGGAGCCGAAATTCACCAGCGCGCGTCGATTTTCTCTTTTTATTTATTTTTTTTTTTATTATTATTATTTCGTCCAGATTTTCAGGATTTTGTGGGATGAATAATTTTTTCCCATCCTCATTTTCTCCTGCAGCCTTTCAGCCGCCAGGAGGATGCGAGGTTGCTGTGGTGCGAGGCGTTCATATGACGATGATGATAATAGTAGTAATAATATTGATGATGATGATAACAATAATAATAGTAATAACAATAATAATAATAATGATAATAATAATAATAATAATAATAATAATAATAATAATAATAATAATAATAATAATAATAATAATAATAACAATAATAGTAGTAGGCCTTACATCATAATTAATAGCCAGTAAAGCATAAATAATGAGTACTCAGCTACCTGGCATTCCTAAATAAGATCAAAGTGAAGGAAAAACACACGTAATTAAACTTACAGAGCTTTCTCAAAAAATATTCGTCAGTCAGTCTGGATTAAAGTAATAATGTCACTCTTAAATACTCAATGAAACTATAAGATCAGTAGTGAATTAATGTTAAGTAAAGACACTTAGTAAATGACCGTAAGGAGAACAGGACGATCGGTGTTGGGGAAACCTTGCTTCTCCGTGACGCAAGGACGCGCTGCTGCTACCCCGCGGACTTGTAGGGCCGTGGGCTGACCTTAGAGGGCGTCCCTTTTCGGACTTGAGTCACGCCAAGACGCGGCATTGTCGTGCGGGCGAGCACCGCCTCATGTCATCCTGCTTTGTTGACTTGCTGTTTCCGGGTTGTCTAAGTGCCGTGCATTGCGTGAGTCATGTAGTGGAGAGTTGCTGCGTGGCGTGCAGCTGCCTTCTTTCGTTCTTTCCTTTCATTGTCCTTAATAATCTCCTTCTCGCACTCCCTCCCCACCACCCGACGTCTGGTTATAAAAGACAAGACTATGAGTAATGAGTTAAAATGTTAAAAAGCAGACAGACCGAATGTTCCTCAGGATGCCTCTCTACCCACTCCCTTAACCCGTGGCTCGAGGACTCTATTACCTCGTCATCACTTTACCTGTAGCACTGTCTCGCCCCCTCCTATCTCTTTTCCACTCCCACCGGCGTCTTTCGGCCCCGTAGTGAGTAGTGGGGGCGCGAGGGGCATTCCCCTTCGCTCGCCCCCTCTCCTGCACGTCTTTCGGTCACGTGATGATGAAAGAGTTTTTCAGTAGCTGGTCACACAGAATTCTGGAGCTTACGTACATGTGTTATTTTTTTCCTCTAGGCGTAAACTGTCGTTCATTAAATTTCTTGTTAGGCGTATTGAGCATGCCAGTGGCGCACGGTTGTGTGTACACCTGACACGCACATGCATTGGTCAACACACACACACACACACACACACACACACACACACACACACACACACGCACACTGGAACACATGCATACACGTGTGCATACCATTTCCTTGTAAGTGTATGTAGCCTGCGTGAGTCTAGATCAGGACGCGGGTGTTGAAAGCTGATTATTTTTTGGACGGCGTGTAAGCGTGGAGTCAACGTACACACACACACACACACACACACACACACACACACACACACACACACACACACACACACACACACACACACACGTTCATGTTCCGCGAGGTTTTGCAAAAAACAACAGGGCCTTGAAGACGCGGCGCCTCGTCCCTCATTCCCACTTTGGGTACGAGTAGGACAGGGCGCGCGGGCCCCACACACGCCGCCCCCTTATGGCAAGGAGCGAGGTAGTGCTCCCGGAAGGTCAGTGGTGGCAGCAGAGTCCTCCTCTCACATCAGGGAGGACATAACTTTTTCGGCACCAAGTTGTTATGGGCGAACATATGTATTTTTTACTTCTCTGCTACCGAACTCTTGTTTTTTTTATTTTACTCTTTTGTTTGTTGTTTGATTATTTTCTCACTCGCATCGTCGCCATGATTATTAAAGATGAAGTCAGCCTCCTGTGCATGGTGTTTTAAAGGGTGGCATCTTCCACACAATCTTACACACACACACACACACACACACACACACACACACACACACACACACACACACACATACACACACACACACTGGCAGGGAGGCCACACTGACCTATCATAGGCAACGTGGTCCCAAGAGAAGTGATGAAGCTCGGCCACCCACACCACAACACATCACCTCGTCTCAACACCTCTCCCCAAGGCATCACATTTCACACCCCAGCCGCTGCATGCATCTACTGCTGGGCATCCGGATGTTTCAAACATAGAGAACAATAAACACACACACACACACACACACACACACACACACACACACACACACACACACACACACACTCACACACAGAAATGGCCATCACTTCCCTCACGCCACCACTGCACACACCACCAACCACACCCACCATCACAGGAACCCCCAAACACCTCTAACACCTCCACCACCACCACCACCACCACCACCATCACCACTACCACTACCACTACCACTACCACTACCACGGTTGCTGGATGCTTCCACTGATGACAGTTGTCTACTCCCTCACACCACTGACAACACTGCCACTTCAATACCACACCAGTACACCACAGTGCCAGGTGCCTCACATACACACACACACACACACACACACACACACACACACACACACACACACACACACACACACACACACACACACACACACACATCCTGACCACGGATTCTTAAAGGCCATGCCAAGGCCTCCTTCTCTCCCCTCTCTGCTACACTCCATTAACACTTCAATGGAAGCTAAATTACACATTTTATCTGCTTGAAGATTTTACAAGTCCAACTTACTTCCTCCTTTTGTGTGAAGTACGGAGAAACTTTTTTTATATTAAGACAACTTCATCGTACTGATAGAAATAAATGAAAGATGTGTTTTTGTAGCGCCATCCCATGAACATTTTTAAACTGTTTGTTTGCATCATGACTCACTTGCACTGATTCATTTATGTATATATATATATATATATATATATATATATATATATATATATATATATATATATATATATATATATATATATATATATATATATATATATATATATATATATATATATATATATATATATATATATATATATATATATATATATATATATATATATATATATATATATATATATATCAGTACATTTCCACTTCAGGCGCGCGTCTTTCAGAATTCGGTGTCAGAATGTTATCACGAGAACACAATTCGTCAAGCACCACCCACAATGTGTGTGTGTGTGTGTGTGTGTGTGTGTGTGTGTGTGTGTGTGTGTGTGTGTGTGTGTGTGTGTGTGTGTGTGTGTGTGTGTGTGTGTGTGTGTGTGTGTGTGTGTGTGTGTGTGTGTGTTTCACTGTTTGATCTGCTGCAGTCTCTGACGAGACAGCCAGACGTTACCCTACGGAACGAGCTCAGAGCTCATTATTTCCGTGTGTGTGTGTGTGTGTGTGTGTGTGTGTGTGTGTGTGCGCAAGAGAGAGAGAGAGAGAGAGCACCTGATGTGAGGAAAAATCAAACATGAGGAGACAGCAAGATAACGCATATGAGGATTTTTCAAAAGTACAAGAGGAGGGAAGTAGAGTGAAGGTTTAAGAGATGATATTGAGAGAGAGAGAGAGAGAGAGAGAGAGAGAGAGAGAGAGAGAGAGAGAGAGAGAGAGAGAGAGAGAGAGAGAGAGAGAGAGATTGTCCCTTGTCTTGTAAATGAGAGAGAGAGAGAGAGAGAGAGAGAGAGAGAGAGAGAGAGAGAGAGAGAGAGAGAGAGAGAGAGAGAGAGAGAGAGAGAGAGAGAGAGAGAGAGAGAGAGAGAGAGAGAGAGAAATATGATCTGTGGTGTTGCATGACAGCCGTACTTCTGCATGACAGACGCATGTTGCTGAAGATGTGTTAGATCTTTCATTACTTTTAGAGGTAGATCTCCTTCCTTACAATACTAAAAATGCCAAAAGTCAAGAGTAAAAATCCAACATTTATAGCTGTCAAATTACTCTACTTTCCTAATGATAAGTTTTAGCTTCGCTGTAAATATATGTATATCAGTCAGTCTTGTATGCGGGTCAGTAATGAATAGACCACCTTTCATTCTGGCAAAACTTCACCTTAGCTTTGCTTGCCTCACAGAATCCAGTCAGTAATTCAGTCAGTCAGTAAGTCACTTGATAGCATTTCAAGAGAGCCATTAATGTATAACCTGAACACTCTAATCTTAACGTAAAACAAGAGAACATAACTGAGATAGGTACTTGTCCCCATTACGCACACCATTGCTTCTACTAACGCTCTGTTGCCGCTGCCCTCAGCCACTCCACCCGCCTGTTGGCCGCCACCACCTTGCGCAACGTGCTGGGTACTCGCAACCTGGCTGAGATCCTGAGCGAGCGAGAGTCGATCTCCGCCACCATGCAGAGTTCGCTGGACGACGCCACCGATCCCTGGGGCGTCAAGGTGGAGCGCGTCGAGATGTGAGTTGTCCCATGCCGCCATTCCTTGCAGCCTCAGGGTTACTGAAGGTCGAGCCAAGACTTTGTGGGTGTATGTGTGTGTTGTTCGTGACTGCTGCGTTTAAATTATTGTCGTACGGATAGTTGATAGTTAAGTTTTTCGTGTGTATTGTAAGTAATTCTAATTATGCAGGAAAGTAATAGTATAAGACTGATTACAATTACTCATAAAGTTGTTTGCGTGAGTGTATGGGGATGAAGTGATGGGAGGTCTTCGGGCCAATTCATTTTTCTTTGTGTGTGCGTGCGTGTGTGCGTGTGTGTGTGTGTGTGTTTCACTGTTTCACTGTTTGATCTGCTGCGGTCTCTGACGAGACAGCCAGACGTTACCCTACTGAACGAGCTCAGAGCTCATTATTTCCGATCTTCGGATAGGCCTGAGACCAGGCACACACCACACACCGGGACAACAAGGTCACAACTCCTCGATTTACATCCCGTACCTACTCACTGCTAGGTGAACAGGGGCTACACGTGAAAGGAGACACCCAAATATCTTCACCCGGCCGTGGAATCGAACCCCGGTCCTCTGGCTTGTGAAGCCAGCGCTCTAACCACTGAGCTACCGTGTGTGTATGTGTGTGTGTGTGTGTGTGTGTGTGTGTGTGTGTGTGTGTGTGTGTGTGTGTGTGTGTTTGAGGAATGCATTTCTTTTTTTTACGATGTTTCAAGCATCGTAACTTTCGTCTAATCAGAAACTGGCAAGAACATAATTCCGTCCTTCATAACAATAACCAGCGCGCGCACCCAGTGTTGCCAGATGGGCGATAATTATCGCAAAATGCGATAATTTGGGCTTCCGTGCGATAGGCGATAGCATGCATGCGATAATGCGATAATTTTCGAAAATTCGTGACATATTGATAAAAATAAGAATTTCTACCTTTCCTATATTAAGGGCAGTTGTACATACAACAAAGCTTAACAGGTGCGAACTCAGTCATATGATTGCCTGTATTAACATCTTAGGTAAAGTCTGTTAACCCTCTCTTATTCTGTTATATGTGATAAAGTTGTCATAATAATTTATGTATTTGAAATATAATATCCTTATTTAAGTGGGTGCGATAATTCTTGTTAAAATGCGATAATTTCAACGTGCCATGTGCGATAATTTGGGTTTGAGAATCTGGCAACGCTGGGTGCAGCCAGTCTGCGCCGCGACGGCCGCGTGTTGAGTACAGTCGGTGCATTGTGTGTCGGCGTGAGTGTGAATCTCATGTAATGTGTTAGCCTCCATCACGGTGTAGGGATGAGGACAGTGTGACAAATGAGTCTGACGTCCCTCGCCCCTCGCAGCAAGGACGTGAGGCTCCCGGTGCAGTTGCAGCGAGCCATGGCCGCCGAGGCCGAGGCAGCGCGAGAGGCCCGAGCCAAGGTGATCGCCGCCGAGGGTGAACAGCGAGCCTCCAGGGCACTCAAGGAAGCTGCAGAGGTCATCAACGAGTCTCCAGCAGCTCTTCAGGTAACTTGACACTTATTTGATTTCTCTTTCCCGCCCCATCCCCTTAACGCTTTCCCTCCCCTTGCTCCCACCCAGGCAAACACTCCAGCCGCCCTCCTTCCCTCCCTGTTGTCTATGGCCATCCGCCCTCCATCCAGTAATGTAAAACATTTGTTCATCCACGCTCACACTGCCGCCCGACAACCCACGCTGCCCCTTGCCCTTCTGCCTCACCCCCCCCCCCCCCGCAGCGTATGCCAAAAGCTGTGAATGGGTGAGGAGGCGCTGCTCCTGATTTGGAGGCGCGGGGCACATGGCATGCGGGGAGGATCTCGGAGCCAGCTTTTTTTTTAGATGATAATGTAATTGTCTTACTTTGGATCAGTATAGAGTCAAGAGATGAATCCCCGAGCAAGGCGGGAAGAGGGCAGCACGGGCCCGGGCAGCGGCGTCGCCACCCACTTGTACAGCTGTCGCCTCTAGTCCTTTATTTGTGTTACAGCTTCACGCTTCTGTCTCCTAGAGTGGGTGAGGACGCTCGCCCGCATATTAGTGTATTTTCCTCCACCCCTCCACCACACCCCTCCCCTGTGTGCCTATGTGCGTGTTTTGGACGGGTGAGGTTTTACAGGTACACACAACTCCTCTCCGCCCCACACGGAGGTGAGGGGGAGAGTCCGAGGGCCAGCCAGGTGCCGCGGACCTTGGCTATAACAGCCCGATTCAGCGAGGAGAACCCTGGCCCTGAGGAGCGATGGTCAGGGACGCTCCTCGTCCAGCTCTCGCCGCAACACCCCTCCCACACCCCAACCTCCCCTGTAGAAATTGTCGATTCACATTTAGGACGTGACCCTCAGGGAAGAGGACTGAGTGGTCACTGGCGGGGCAACGGGCGGCTGGATTACCGGCTGCTGGCTGTCTATGGGACGCAGCTTAGTGCCAGGCATAGTGGGATCCAAACCCACCACCGCCTCCGCCAGGCGTCCCCTTGCCCTTCTCCCCGCTCTCCCTTCAGCTGCCCTCCTTAGCTTCTGTAGTATATTCCCCCTTCCCTTCCTCCCTGGCTGCCAGCCCCGGACTCCCCCCTCCCCACCCCCTCAAGCCCGCCTGGACTTGAGTCAGCCCAGAACAGCCCTGTCATCGCCTGCAGTGCCTCGGGTGATAATGGTGTTCGTCCCTTATTCCAGCTGCGCTACCTTCAGACGCTCAACGCCATATCGGCAGAAAACAACTCGACCATAATATTCCCGCTGCCCATAGACGTCTTAACGCATTTGATACAAAGAAACAAGGAGGATGATTAAAGCAGGTACAATGGCTTATGACTTCGGTGGACGATGCTATGGTAGTCCGGCCTCGGGCTCTTGGTCTCTCCTCGCGTGGGAGACTCAGTGGTGCTCCCATTGCCGAGTGTCTCCTCCCTGCCTCCCTCCCTCCTCACTGTGCCTTCGCTACATGTCTGTCTCGTCTGTCTGTCACTGCTTCTGTCTGTCTACGCTTGTCTCGTGTCTGTCTCTGTCTGTGTCTATCCATGTCTGTCCGTCTGTTCCCTCGTTCCCCCATCCTCTCTCTCTCTCTCTCCCTATCCCCTCTGTTTCTTTCCTATCTTCTACCACATACTCGTCTCTCTCTCTCTCTCTCTCTCTCTCTCTCTCTCTCTCTCTCTCTCTCTCTCTCTCTCTCTCTCTCTCTCTCTCTCTCTCTCTCTCTCTCTCTCTCTCTCTCTCTCTCTCTCTCTCTCTGTGCAAATACACTAGTAATGGACACAGACTTGCCGCCACCACTGTTATCAAGAGTTAACAACAAGGTGTCACACACTTACTATCTAACACCAATTGGCTAGTTAAACAGTTGATTCCATAACTTGAGTATATCGGCTTTTAAAGATGAGCCTTGAGAGGAGTAGTGGTCCGTGTTATAGAGTCTAGAGGCGCCCTAGCCAGTCATGTCCACCGGAGGCAGGTCAAACGTAGACATTTAGAAGCTTTGTACAGTTTGGCTGTCGTCGATATATCTAATGCCTGACTGTGTGACTGTAGCAGACTGTTAACTGACCCCCATGGAGTCCTGTGCGCCCCCTCAACCCCTCCCTCTATCATGAGGCGAGGGGTGCCCCACTCCCCACCATGGTCGCTGGGACATGACGTTTGGGGGTCTCGGGGCCCAGGCAATGGTCTTGCTGGCTGTCCCTTGCCCGGCTATGACGGCGCCGCCCGCTGACTGTGGCCCGCCCCGGCGAGGCTCCTGCTGATGTAGCGGAAATATGTATTTTCCAGTTAACTCTCAAACAGGTTTCCTGTGATGCAAAAAACATTCAGCTGCTGCGAACGTGAATAAATTTAAATGTAAACTTTACACCATCAATAAAACGAAGCCTTGTCCGTTGAGCGGCGGCGGCGCGGGCTGCCGGCCTGCGGGTAACACACCAGCACGCCAGTCCTATGCCCCTCGTCCCCCGGTGGCCACAGTGATCCATGGGAGCCCATTGACCCAATCTCAGCAACCTACATGAGGGCACAAGCCCACTCTAGATCCTCCTATAAGGGTGACCCGTCTTGAGTTGTCCTGGAGAAGTGTTCGCTGCGGAACAACTGGAATCCGTCGGCCTCTTGAAGGCGAGACTTGCCCCTCGATCCTCATTCCCAGCAGCAGAATGACCGGCCGGCGGCCCCAGTTGTTCCCTGGCAGAGCGCAGAGCCAGGCCTGTCGCCGCCGCCGCCGCTGCTGCTGCTGCTGCTGTCGCCGCTGCTGCCGCTGCTGCTGCTGCTGCTGCAGGCCTTATGGCTTTTTTGGGGGTCAGGGTCTTCGGGGCGGGTGCCACACCTGCCCCGCCCCTCCCCACCCACGCCTCTCCCACCCGGCCACAGACTCCTCAGGGGGAAGGTGCCCCCCCTCGCTCGCCCGCTCCCTGGCTCGGCAACACCTCTCTCCCTCACCTTCTGGGATGACTCTCATCCCCCTCCCTCACGACCTGTTGACACCCCCCTTCTCCCTCCCCGACTGAGTGCCCCCTCCCTCCCGAGGAGCTGTGCCGCGGGTTGTGCGGCGGCTCCTCCACCACACTCGAGCGTCACTCTTGTATCAGGATCACGAAGCTAAACCATTGTATATTTTCTGTACAATTATATTATACACTCTCTATATATATATTGTCTTGTGAGATATCAGTCCCTTCGTCAATGGCGATGCAACAGCTCTCCCTTTTTCTCAATATTAATGATAAGTCAGACCAGCATGCGTAAAGTGTGACCAGTCCCGGGGAGTGCGCGCAGGGTGACGGCGGGGGGCCGCTTCCCCTTGGCCATGGTCCCGCCGTCACCCCGTCGCCACTTTTCGCATGTTATGCTGCCATGCCGCTGCCCCTCAGACCCTTTCTTTCAAATTAACCCCGCTGCAAAATTTGACACTTAAACCATAACAGAGCATGATGAAAAATATATCTGAATGTCAATAGAATTCAGCTGTTGTTGGAGTGAACTAAAGCAATGGTTTGTGCCTCATTTGGCTTTTGCCTGAACTGAAGGTTGCATGGCGTGTTCAGAACTTGTCCCCTCCACCCTCCCTGCCTTCCTCACCCCTCCTCCCTCTTCATCCTTGTGGTAACAACTTATATAAGAGATCTCCTGTCATGTTGACCCTCCCCTCCCACCTCTCCCTCCCTCCCCGATACCCCCTTCCCTTTCTTACCTGCCCCCTCCACACCCCTGACCTGACATGACCTTGTGAGACGTCGTTGCTCTTTCCGCGCATTACTAACTAACTCAGCCAGTAAAATAACAGTACGGGATAGATTCAGTGCAAAAACCAGCCGTCCCTGTCTCTGCATGGTTGCTCTCACACTCCCAAAAACTTGTTACGGAAGAATTTGTCAGAACCACCTGGGAAATGACGATACTGATAGTGTATCAATTAATTTATTCACCGTTTTCTTTTACTGGAGGCATTGTTTGTCATTATCATGGACATGAAGATCTGGCATATCGATGCCGACTGAGGTGCATAATGATCGGCTGGACAGACTCAAAAGAAAGAATAGATACAGGAAAATGATGACAGTTGTGACTGGAAAGAGTTAATTCATAGCTAACTGGGCAAAAGAAAGAATAAATATTTGGAGAGGAGGACAGCTGACTAAAGATGTGTGATGTTAACGTGAAATAAAGCTGTAGACTTCAAAGGAATATTATTACAGCTTGGAAATGTAATAAATAATTGACGCACGAAGATACATCTGCTTTAAAAGTCCAAGTAACAGCAAGCAAGCAGTCATGTGAAAAAAAAAATAGAATGATAATGAAAATAATAACTTTTCAACAGCCACCAGCCAGATACTTTCCTCTTTCAACATTCAGCTCCAGGAAGGAGAAGCGAGTGTATTACCGGTCAGTCAGAAAGCACTAACAAACATTGGAAAGGGAAATTAAGGGACAGGGCAAGCCACGCTGCAAAAGTAACCAGAGGAGTTAGGAGACGTTGTGGTATTTGCATCAAAGACTTCCCATCACTCTGCCTTATATTACGGTCACCTTTACCGCGGAAAGAGCAACACAATATTCCTGTATTTTTCTTTTTTTTTCAACTCCGAACCGCGAGATCGACGGAGCCAAACATATCCTTGGGAAAAACGATCATACCTGCTGTGTGATTTTTTTTATTTACATCTTTATCGTGGATGTGTCGTGGTAGTGTAGAGGCAACTGCCCTTGAGTACAGGTTGCCACCATAATCATTGATGTTTTCTCCTTAAAGGGATGAGACGCTGTACAGTGTATATATTGTATTTCTCTCAGCATGATAGATGTTGACGCTCTCACTGGCAGTTGCCGCTGATCTGCTAACACATTCATGCTCACCACCACCACCACCACCACTACCACAACTTCTGTCACTACCTCCAACTACTTTATTACCACTACTGCTACTACTACTACTACTACTACTACTACTACTACTACTACTACTACTACTACTACTTTTACTATTACTACTACTACTACTACTACTATTACTACTACTACTACTACTACTACTACTACTACTACTACTACTACTACTACTACTACTACTACTACTACCATCAACTCTTCATACTTCCGTATTCACATATCCACCACCACACCTGCCTAGGCCAGCACGAGGGGCAAACGCCCACTCAGAGGGAAAAGAGAACACCTTACATGTGTGGCTCCTTTGCTCCCATCCCTGCCCACGCACCCCTGCACAGCACCGCCAGCACCACCAGTCGGGGTTCTGGGCCGCGGGCTTCTCTAGATACCTACCCTGAGCCAAACGCCATCGTTTAGTTTTGCTGTACAAAGACAACAAAGTCCATCACAGAGGTCGTGCCTCATGGCTTCCTTGGCGGGTCACGTCCACGCCCTCGCGCCCAGAACGCCGGAGCACCGCCTCCTCCTCCTCCTCCGTGCTGAGCGACGGCCGTGGGGCGAGGAGGCCCATCCGATGCCCTCCGCGCCCCATCCCGCCCTCGCTCGACGCCTCTCACCCACCTGGAGCCTTGCTCTACCTATGGCATTCCCCGCGTTCAGTAAAGAAATCGGTCCGTCAGACTCGCTTGTATGACTGCCACGCTATGATTGGCTAGGCTAACAAGCGTGAGGCGATATTTTCTTTCTTCCTGAACTCAAGGGATGCCTTGTGCCGTCTCGCTATTAGGAGTCGTCAGTGGTTGTTTCAGGACACCTTCCCTCATTCCCCAACTCACCGACCCTCCTCCTTACGTCACCTGTCCCTCCGCCACACACCCTGATCCGCTGCCACCCCGCGTTGCTCCTCATCCAGCAGGAAAAACGGAAGGCGCGTCGCCTCCGTCCTGCCGGTGATCGACGTGCTTCCGCGACAACGGGAACTGTGTGTGTGTGTGTGTGTGTGTGTGTGTGTGTGTCTGAGAGAGAGAGATAGATAGATAGATAGAGAGAGAGAGAGAGAGAGAGAGAGAGAGAGAGAGAGACTTTCTTTTAATTAAAGTCCGGTCTGCTTGCCATTTAAAATATGTCATTCATTTGTTTATATACTTTGAATACTAAGTGTTTTTTAAAATCTCTATATTTTCGCCCGCACACTCGAGGAAATGAGTCAGGCGTCTGTAACAGCGACAATAATAACGGTGATAATAATTGTAATGATAATGATAGTAATATTAATATTAATAATAATAATAATAATAATAATAATAATAATAATAATAGTAATGGGAAGATAGAATAAAGCAGACGAGGAAAATGAGAGCCACACACATGTGATTTTTTTTTTCTTTTTTTATCAACTTGCTTCATTTCCCTTCAACCCTGGTATATGGTAGTGAGCCGCGCGCAGGCGTTTTAGACATTTTCCAGAATATCATATAAACACCTACTCTTTTTTTCACCTTGCATGGTAGATTTGCTTAAATAAACACCCAGAAGTACGTATTGATAAATATTACGTAGTTTGCAATCCACGGCGGTCACAGAGAAGTATTGGTGAACCTAACAGATGAAGTGATGTCTTTTGAGATTCATTTTTCTGCAAATCCGTGAATTTTTTGCATACCTATTTTTTTCTATTATAGTAAAGTGTAATTTTGAGCTCTTGACCGCCCGATTTACTTGTTCAGATTCGTACCCACTTACCCACTTGTTCCCTCGCTTTACACACACACACACACACACACACACACGGTACTGTCCTCCTCCCAGTAATGTATTGCATGTTCGTGTGTAGTCTCTCTACTTCTCGTTAGCAATATCGTTCCTCTTCTCACCTCTTTCTGGCGTTCCAAAATTATTCCCTGACTCACGAACGACTCGCCAGTAGGGTTTTGACTCTCTTATCCTTGACTCCATATTGGTACAAACAGGTCGAGTGTATTTTTCATTTGTCATTGTGATATTTGACGTACTCTGCGTCCCGGCCCTCACGTCCCGCTGTTTATTATGCTGTGTCCATGATTGTCACATGAAACTTTGCCTCTGATTTTTAAGACCTTGACCAGACATGAGTTGTCTTTTTTCTGTATGTTTTTGTATTCCCATCAAGTCCTTTGACTGCACAAGAAGTTGAGTGATGAGCGTCAGTCAGACCCAGCGTTAGTCACTGCGTGCTGCTTTGACACTGGTGAACGGAATAATTTACGTACCAGTACAAGTACATCATTATTTCTTGAGTGATAATACGTACGTCGGCCTTGTTTCTTTGGTAGTGATAACGATGTCACGATATCTTTGGATTGCATTTCAAGAGTTGTAGCTTTTGAAAACATGTTCACGAGGAATGTTTTACCTTAAAACGTCACTCATTTATATTGAATCCTTCCAAAATTTATTACATTTATACGTCAGTTGTGTTTCAATTTACTCCCAAGCACAAATTATGTTCGTGCATATGGTGGGTACACAAGACTACAATGAAAGATGGACTCTTTTAAGAATATCTTTGTGCTGGAGGGGAAAAACGTGATAACCATAAGAAAAAAAAGGCGAACGCATCAGTCTTTAAATGACCAAAACCAGTCGTGATCAGTGTGATGATATCGTTTCTAAGCAATAAAAATAATGAATCAATTGGACGCGAAGTCAGCGCCCTCCATTCCGTAATGGTTCACTCTGCAGGACATTTTTTTGTTCTATCTTGGAGATGTGCCCAGTGTGTGGACCAGGAGAAAAGGTCTCCATTATTGACATGAAAAGTAAATCAGTGTTTAATTTTCTGCTGATACGAACATTTTCATGGCATTTATAAGTTAGCCTACAGTTTGACTTAGATTGAAATTTCATCGCATTTTACTCATTGCTGCAAGTTGTGTTCGGTACGTACTTTGTTCTTCTTCCTTCTATTACGAACATTCTGGATACACCTCACGTATACTGGGAACAGTGATAAGCCACCGAAGCCAGTCGGTCTACCTCGACACCTGTCTACATGGATTCTGTCCTCAGCGGTACAGCTTCGCGACAACGCCATGTCAACATTCAAGTCCATCACATCGATAAAAGTTTTTTTTTCTTTTCCTGCGTGTGTATTGTCGCCTGTCAAACCTCGCAAAGCAGCTGTGATGTCTCAGATGTTATGTGATTATTTGTGTGTGTGTGTGTGTGCTTGTATGAGTGCGTGCGAGTGTAACTCTGCTCTCTCCCCCTACAGCTGCGATACCTGCAGACACTGAGCTCCATCTCTGCAGAAAAGAACTCTACCATTGTTTTCCCGCTGCCCATTGACATCATAAAATATTTCATTAAGGAATAAGAAGGTACAGACACCCTCCCTCCTGACCTTGCTGCCGGGGTCATACAGGATCACGCGTCATGCTCTTGTCATAGGACGATTTCTTATTCTCTTTCCCAATACTGAGATGCCTGATTTCCTAAGGTCTTGTTACTCCTTAATCTGTCATTTAGTCACCAAATCAACGCTATTCCCGCCTGGAATTACAAATATCATTATTGTATAACGCTTACTTATATCACAAGTTACTTTTTGTACTTTAATAATGTTGCATCATTAGTACTACTTCTGCTATTATATTTTCTACTCTCACTACTGTTACTTTTCTTTTATTACTACTACTGCTCTTCTAGTTTAAACTATTCTCTCCTCCTCCTCCTATTAGGTATTACTACTACTACTACTACTACTACTACTACTACTACTACTACTACTACTACTACTACTACTACTACTACTACTACAACTACTTCTACTTCTATTTCTATTACTAATACCACTACAGTTTGAGAATCCTTTATCCATAAAATTCAGGACTGGAAGTTTCAAATTTTGGAACACACACACACACACACACACACACCGCGTAGTGTAGTGGTTAGCACGCTCGACTCACAATCGAGAGGGCCTGGTTTGAATCCCGCTAAGCGGCGAGGCAAACGGGCAAGCCTAATGTGTGGTCCCTGTTCACCTAACAGTAAATAGGTACGGGATGTAGCTCGAGGGGTTGTGGCCTCGTTTTCCGGTGTGTGGAGTGTGTTATGTGGTCTCAGTCCCTACCCGAAGATCGGTCTATGAGCTCTGAACTCGCTCCGTAATTGGGAAGACTGGCTGGGTAACCAGCAGACGACCGAGGTGAATCACACAAATGGCTACAAGAATAGTTCCAGAATTTGAAGGGATGGCATGAGGAGAGACTAAAGGCTATGGATCTACCAACCCTAGAACAGAGAAGGGAGGGCGGGAATCTGATACAAGTTTATAAATTGATTAACGGAATGGATCAAGTGGATAATGAGAAACTGATTCTGAGAGAAGAATATGACATTAGAAGCACAAGATTGCATAGTAAAAAACTGAGGAAGGAAGATGTCTGAGAGATGTTAAAAAAATATAGTTTCCCACAAAGATGTGTTGAGACTTGGAACAGTTTGAGTGAGGAAGTGGTGTCATCAAAGAGTGTGTATAGCTTTAAAGAAAAATTGGATAAGTGTAGATATGGAGATGGGGCCACACGAGTATAAAGCCCAGGTCCTGTAAAACTACAACTAGGTAAATACACACACATCTGCTAAGACTATGAAATGATACATCGTAGAAAAGTTATACATATCATGCAAATTAAAAATCTATCAAATTTATCTGGAGTCAAGCTACATGAGTCTAGTTGTAGTAATGATTGTAATGTGAAAATCAGTTTAAGTTAGAAAAATCACAGTACATGTCGGAAGTAAGAGATCTATTGGTAAATTATCTGATGATGTTGATATTGATGTGGTGCTGTTGTCATACTGGCAAGAAAACATCATTATGTCACCTTGCCAGCACAAGGAACATGAGATACTGTATTTCAAAGATTGCAGGATTTTACATGTTGGATAAAGGATTGTCAGTCTGTGCTGTATTGGAAACTTTACACAAGTGGTTCTGCAACAAAGAGTGACCTTGATTACTGTATGACACCCCCTCGCCTGCAGCAGGTCAGCCTCACCCACACGTAGCCCACCACTGCCGACAACACAATTAAATGATGATGACCCCCACCTGAGCGTCTCTCACATGCATTTGTGTCACTTGTTGTGGCAAGATGATGACTCCCACCTGATCGTTTTTTTTTTTTTTTTTTTTTAGTATGTCACTGCCCTCACCACACCACCAGCACCTCCATACATCCTCCTCGTCCTCTTCCTTGACCCCATTCCTACCTATTCCTCTTCCAGCTCCTTTTCCTCCTCCTCTTCCTCCATCTGAAAGTAATTGTGAGGTGTGGTGGCCTCCACCTCATTATGCCCATCACTGTTGCTGCTGTAAGCTGTCAGTGCAATTATGTAGTCACTCATACAGCACTTGTGTAAGAGAGAGAGAGAATTCAGCTCTACAACATGTGTGTGTGTGTTTGTGTGTGTGTGTGTGTGTGTGTGTACGATGGCATGACATTATATGGTCGCTTAAAGTAGATAGATATGGAGATCAGATGTAATGTAGCTCACTGTTTCACTTTTTGTGTAGCTTAGAGAGAGAGAGAGAGAGAGAGAGAGAGAGAGAGAGAGAGAGTGTGTGTGTGTGTGTGTGTCATTCCATTTGCTAACTCAGTAAATTTTGCCAATCATCCCCTCATCTGCACATCACTCAGCCAGCCATCTGCCCCTCACCTGTGCTTCTTTAGAGTTGATACTGAAGCCAATAGTTTGTGTAGCTATGCCTAGTTAGTACTATTGTTAACCACCACCTGATGACGTAACATGGTAAGTGACGGAGCACTTGGTCACCTCGAAGAACTCAAGCCACCATATCCCATACCTTCCTTCAGCGAGCCAACTGTTTTGTGTGTGTGTGTGTGTGTGTGTGTGTGTGTGTGTGTGTGTATGTGTATGTGTGTGTGTGTGTGTGTGAGTGTATAAGTATGTGGCTGTGTTTGTGAGTGGCTGAATCTCCACTGTAACCATTTGTTATTAATTTGAGTGGGTTAATCTCAACTTATTTCACCCATTGTGATTATTATTATTTATTATATTGGTGCTAGTTTTGATAGTAGAGAGGTAAGGAAGTATATCCTATGGGAGAGTGATGATGGAAGGAAGGAAGGAAGGAAGGAAGGTTGGCTGAAAAGGTGAACTGGAGCTTTTGAGATGTAGAAATATTAGTGTCAGTGTGCTATGTACAGGTGAGGGTGTTAGTGGTGGCAAAGTTAGGAACAACATCAGTAAGATAGTGATGCAGTGACAGGAAGGGAAGGTAGGCCCAGTGCAGAGTTGATCTAGGCAAAGGTAAAGCTGTAGCCCTCAATCCTCCAGAGTCCAAACAATGACAGCTGTAATGTGTAAAATTAAAAAAGAAATTTGGTAATTGTAAGAGAGAGGATGATTTGAGGTGCTTATTTATGTATATGTCACTTTTTTTGTAGGTATTCAAGAGGCAGGGATCACTCATCACACCACATAGGCAGGGCATTAGGGCCTCCATCTCCATGCCACATTCTTACAATTTCATCACCCAAAACAAAATCTGCCACCATTACCTCTATTATTGTTATCAGATTGTGCCATGCATTACTGTCACATGGCATTGCAGGAATCCTTATTGTTACTATTACAGCACCACAGTTATATTCTCCAGCATCCTTAACACCTTGAAAACCATTTCTCTTCCTCATTATACCTCCAATAACTCAAGTATAATTCCCTTACTTACTTTACTTATTCTTGTTCCTCCCATTTATTCATCTGTCTCTCCCTCACCACCTGTTTGCTACCACCACCACCATAACCTCCACCACCACAACTACCACCACTACCACCACTACCACTACCACTACTACTACCACTACTCCAATTCCACAACCCACCAAGGCAACCCTGTTGTCATAGTTGTTGGTTTCAGGCAACCAATGCTACAATTGACCCTCCATCATTTTTTTTTCACCTTGCGTGCTGAATCACCATACATTTTTCCTACTGCTAGAGAGAAAGAAGTATAGCATAAATGTAGAGCTTTACCCATCAGGTTTTTATGTAACTTTTACAGTGGAGGGTATAATAGTACACATATAAAAAGTGCACACAGAAGTCGCTGCATGAGGATCACTGTGTGTACCTCGAGGGAGACATACAGTAGGCATGACAACCCTGCCCCAGTACTGTTCTCCCCCAACACCTACCTACATCCTCCAGCAGCAATCTGGATTTGTTTGTTCTGGAGCGTTTCAGGAGCATTTTGTTCACCCCTCCCCCCCACCTGCACCATGAGTCTCTCAGCGTGCTGGGCTGCTATTCTGCCAGACAGTTGCTTCTCCTCTTATTCATGAGCCAATGAATGGTCTTACACAGGTTTTTTGTGACAAAGTAGAGAAGCAAATGGCTGGCTTGTGGCAGACCACTGGCCTTTACTGCTGGCACTGGGGGTTGGAGACTTGCGTGTACAGGTACCTTAGCCTATTGTCAGAGAACATAATTAGTCTATGAGTATATGTATTTTGTACAGGAACCTTTTTTTCACTAGGAGCATAATGGCCTGCCAGTAGCAATGACTGCAGACACAACCCAGTGCTGCAGCCCATACTCGGAACTGTCTTGTAAACAAACTCTGGCTTGTTCACTGTGACTTTGTACAGGAGGATTCTAACCTGTACTTAAAGGTCATGACCTGTGCAGGTTTACTTGGCCTGTGCAGGTCACAGCAGCAGGCTCCTTCCATAGCTGTGACGTAGGTGAGCTAGGCTGGTATGCTGCCGTGCCCTGTCTCTGTCTGCTGCTAAACACTGGAGCCACGCTGACCTTGGACTAAAGCTAAAGTCTTCAGCTAAACCTAACACAGCTAACTAAGGCGGACAATGGAATGGTCAGAAGTTAAAAGCGAGAAAACCTTCACTTGCAAGAGGGTGCATGACTCGGAGGCAGCATCTATAACTCTGCATGTTCCGCCATTCTTGTGAAGTTTATCTATTCTGCATACTAAGCTAAGGCTAGACTTAAGTCCTGTGTAAATAATGATTGTTCGGACCTCTTCATTAAATAATGAAGCAACTTATTTGATCCTGAAAATGCAGCTACAGAGTTAAATAAAAATCAGAACAAAATGCCAGTTTATCTCAGACTGTTATTCATTTAATCACTGCTCTACACTGCCATCACTACTGCCCTCACTCTGGCATTGTTAGAACTCACTTAGACCATAAGCCATCTGGCCTCTGTGAGCCTCTATTTACTACTTATAGCCACCCTACTGGCCCTTGTCCCTCCCCTATCTCTCCCATAGTCCCCCACCCAAAGCTAACAGTCCTCCTCTGTTCTGCAGCTGCGCTACATGCAGACACTCAACGCCATCAGCGCTGAGAAGAACTCCACCATCATCTTCCCTCTGCCCATCGATCTCCTTTCCCAGTACATGAAAAATGGTAACAGCAAGAATGGGAAGAATGTGAAGAGCAAGAAGGACCTGCTCTCTGATGATGAATAGGGAACACTTGGCACTTCACGATACACAAGAGACACCACCCTCAAGAGTACTGCCACACTAGCCTTGAGTTAGGATCAAGTAGTGTTGTAGACTTTTGAATCTGAGCTGTACATTCCTAAGCCCTTTTTTTCATGCAACTCACACATGAAATTTTAATATTTCCTGAGCAATGAGTTTGGGGTCCTCCTCTTGGTCTGGCAGCTGCCCTTTCCTCTTTATCTTATGCCCCTTTTACTTATTTCAACTGGGATTCCTGCTTCTTGGGACCTCTGAGGGACCACCCTAGACGAGTTTTGTTCCTCGCAGGGAAAGTGAATTTTTACCAGAGGAACGATCAGCAGCCTTGCACAGAGACCAAGCTGGGCAGGGAACCCCATGGACTGCTTGTCCCTTTGTAGGTTGCTGTAGTGAAGCTCAGGAACCCTTGCGGCTCCTCCCCCACCACAGCCAAGCTGTATTTCAACTTCCCAGTGGCATCCATGATCTGGCTGACACCCAGACTTACACCTACACATTGCAGGTCTCACCTGAGCTGATTAGGTCAGCCAGGTGGGTCTGTTGGTTGCAGTCTGTAAGTTGTCAGTCAATATATATATATATATATATATATATATATATATATATATATATATATATATATATATATATATATATATATATATATATATATATATATATACAAAAAAATAATGAACAAAGTTATTTTTCATCAGGAGAAATTCATGTTTCTCAATGAGTAGGTGCTGGGAGCAGCTGTTGGGTGTCCTAGGGCAGTGACACTAGCAGGCTGGTCTTTCTTGTGTATCCTGAAGAGTGCCAGGGCAGCACGGCGCCTTGCGTGGGCCCGCCAGTTGCTGACACTGGGCAAAGAATCAGTCAGGTGCCATTTAATGCAGGAATCACAAGTAAAACCATAGCATTTAATTTGAAAAATAATTTCATCATACCGAGCCCAGTTGGTGGGCACCACGCAACTGACACGCCGCCCACTCCTAGCTAATGAGAACTAAAGGATTGCTCCTGATAATCAACCATAAGTTTATTTCTTCTAAGAGTGGACTCACCACCTCCACCACCACCAACAAACGTTTTGGTACCTCTCCTTTCATTGAGAGTGGAGCAGGTGACATGGAGTTGTGTTGATTATATATGCCTACAAAATGCAAGCCTGGAAGGATAGCTCTGAAGCCAGCTCAAACAGGACATGGTCATGAAAGTGTTCCAGTAAAGGGAACAAAAACACCTGACCCAATTTATTTGGGCATTAAATGAGGCATACAGCACCTGTGTTCTAACTGCACAGCTCGGCTGCACCAGTGCCCCACCTTCAGGAAACGTTTCTTGGTTCTGGCTGGATCCACTGCCACTCTGTGCATATCAGCCACACCCTTGGTGCCCTGCCCCTGCGTGGTGCCTGGTGCACTGCTACTGTTGCCAACATCAAGCACACATTAGGTGGACTCATGCTGTAGTCTGCTACAGATGTGACACCATCTCAGCATCTTTGGATGCTACAGTTCATGCCATGGCAGTGGAGGCAGTGATGGAACACTAGGGCTGCCAGTAGGGGTAAGGCAGCAGCCAGTATACTGTTGCCAGCCAGAGCATCTCACTGCTGCTGAAAAGGACCAGGTCAACTTGCGTTTGTGTGGAAGTGTGTCATGTTGCCTAAACATCAAAAGAATCTCCCAGCAGTGTGGTGGTCTGGCTAGAGTTTGAAATTTTATGTTGCACTTTCTTGATATTATATCGTATATGAATATATGAATATATAAATATATATTATGTAGCACTATAGCAATAATACACGAGAGCTTTGTTCTAAAGCATTGAAGATCCACCTGACCTGGCCTCATCAGAGCCTACAAAAGTAAATATCAAAATTCATCATACTTTAAAATTCACTGCAGCAGCAGCAGTTTTTGAAAACTAAATGCTTGCCACCATGATTCTATCTGATTCTTGTGGCTTACAAACTGCCTCGCAGGTTCCAAATTAAAGCCAAAACTCTATGCATTCCCCCTCACGCAGACCATGCCTCTCACCCCACCCACAAGGCTGAGGTAAGGGGCCTCAGACAGCAGGGAAGATAACAACAACTTGATTCAGTTACCCCTCATGTAGACCATGCCTCTCTCCCCCACAGGCTGGGGTAGAGGCCCCTGGACAACACGGAGGATAATAACAACTTGACTCAGTTCTTCCAAAACCCCATCAGCTGCTCCTTGGTGCCTGCCCTGCCAGGAGCTGTCCGATGTGGAGGTCGTCTTGGAGACAGTCCAGTCTTCCAGTTTGTTGTTGTCTCACCTTAGTTTGCCAGGGCACCCTCTACCCTGCCAAGGATGAGGTACACCCAATGAGTGGGAATGAGAAGGCAATCAATCTCCTAGCATGGCAGGCACCTACAACCTGTCCCAACATGACCAGTGTGTCCTTCCATTATAGTATGGCTGTCCACAAACACAGATAATTTACAAAAAACACATTTTTATTAATTTCCTTTGAGGCTATTACAGAAAACACAATGTTGGCAACCCATCACACTCTTTCACTGCCTATCATCATTATCAAAAGGGTTATGTGATGTGCAGTGATATCGCCACACAAGGCTGTCTTACTGGCCTGAGTGCATACCTTGGGACCGTAGCCATTACTTGATGGCTATCTGGGTATAGTCATTCCTCCCAAAGACTGTCCAACTCTTATGTTGAGTTGTACATAACACATCTGAGGAGCATAATGTTCTTGTATTAATCTTTATACTTATTAGTTTAAAAGTCATTGTGTTGTCCCTTTTGTCATACCTGAAATGGTACTGTGTGGATGCCTACACTGCTCTTATTTTTCCCATTTCTTGTAGGGTTATTTAGGAACTTTCACATTACATGTTATCAGTGACTTTTTGCAAGATTTCAGTGCTGTTGCTGTGTTATCTTGCCCTGTGGGCTCTCAGCTGCCTGTCTCATTAATATTGCATAAGAAAGGTCATAATAGTGTACTACTCATGACCCTTGACTAGTTGCCCCAGGATAAAATTGTTTACTTCTTTCTACAACATAGAGTTGTCACAGCTGGGATAGTTGGTTCTATGTAGTACTATATATTTTTAAGTTTCTGAGCTTGGGTTTGACAATAATCCTCTTTGGCACATGCAGCTCAGCAGAAAATACTGTATTTATTATCTAAGCAGAATGTTTACTATTATTGATTGAGCTCCTACACAACTCTTAGAAAAGCTTCACTCATTGGTATCTCCAAAATCTTTTACATTAAATTTTGTTGGTTTTCCTTTAGATTGCTAAAAATTATTAAATTACTTTAGGGGGAATTGCCTACTTTTTTGAGATTTGGCTACACTGCAGTTGGCAACACTTTTCCCCCCTATCCTTAAAAGTGAAAACCCATCTGAGTAATATATATATATATATATATATATATATATATATATATATATATATATATATATATATATATATATATATATATATATATATATATTACTTTTTAAATCATGAAACTAAGAAATTAAGATTGTCATTGCTGCAGATCTAGATATTACCATTGATAGAATTTTAAGGTTTTAATCACTACTACAGATTTATTATTTTGAAAGCTTTATCAATGTTCACCTCGCCTTCATGATTGCATATAAGCTGCACTGCATTTGCTTGCTTGCTTTCATATTTTGGGCAGAAAGAGGTTCAGGTTCAGAATGTAGGAAACATGTGCAACTTAATCTGAGGAAAATTCAACTTTATTATTAGCTACTTTTTTTTAGACTTTGGAGTACAGGCGTTGGGAGCAGCAAGTTACCTCCCTTGCCTCCTCCTGCCCAAAATAGGAAGGGATTCACACGTCCAGTTCTGTGTTTCTCTTTCAATATTACAAATATATTTGCAAATCTTGTACACCTTGTTTCACAGAAATAAAGAAATTACATAAATAACATAATTCTCTACATCCTTTTTGTGCATAGGTAATACTTATATGACTGCATCACCATCAATACAATAAAAGACCAAGCAACACACACACACACACACTGCAATTATATGTAATACTTAGTTTAAGTTAGGATAGTTCCACAGCTGACCTCTGAAACCTGATCAGTGATGGGAACCACATTATGGCAACAGCAGGTTACTCCAGAATGATGTTAAGTTTTGGATGACCATTTTTTTTTTTTTTTTCCTCCCTCCCCCCTCTACAAAGTTATGCTTAGCTGGTGACATCGTGATATTCTTTTGTAATTTTCATCAGTCACCATTGTATTTCCATGTCAAGCCTTATCTTAGAGAAGCTCATCAAACTGCATAGGTGTGTGGAATACTGTACATGCATTCCTTAAGTACAGTACTTTATATTGTTAATCTTATATTTCATGTGATCATTTTCATCTTCAATTTTAGCCATGGTCTCATGCTGTAACACTAATGTACCTTTTTCGAAGACAAGTTTCTGAACTTCACACTAATTGGGATACCTCTCAACAGCAATGCAAGCCATTGTCTTCCAACTAAAAAGTATTTGCTATTTCTCTCTCATTGCAAAAGTACTTCAGTTATGCATCCAATTACCATAGGCTGGCAATGCTAGCCATATCTTAGAAAAATACAATTTAGTGCGAGACTGCAGGAAGTTCATCTGCATCTGTGTCAGTTGTCTGACCATGTTGAATTATAGGAAAAAGGATGCATTTGTTATGGCACAGCAGGAGGATGCTAGTTCTACTGTCAAGGCCCTAATGCATAGACACCATGGTATTACATATCTTAATCCAACAAAGTGATTACAGAATTTATCCCTAGCCATAAAATAATATTTTTATGAGAAGAATAAGTGCGATGCATGTATGTGGGGTGGGGAGGCTCCTTTTATGAAGCATGTCAGTCTGATTGAATCATTGTGGTAGGTGAATATCTGTAGTCAATAAAGACCAGTTTTATCCCTGAGTGGTGGTTGGCATGGGAGGCTAAACAGCATAAGATGGTGAAAAAGGTAGACCAGTAACAACAATTATTACATTTATTAAAATATACATCAGAAAATAAGTTAATATTTCATGGACGGATTGTTTGGATGGACACTGTTGGCAGTTTGTGTGTTAGAGATATATTCAAATAATATCTTCAATACAACCAAAATTAATCCATTAAAGATTCTAAATTATGTTTTCCGTGCACTGTATACTGAATAGGTATGCAGTGGAATGGAATGAAATCTTATGGACTAACACAATACTTGGAAATTACAAAAATGTAACTGTTCAAACTATAATCAAGCTTATACATATTTTGTTTCTTGATGTGCATGGTCAAAGGCAGCAGGAATTAGTGCAAACACCTTGAATGCATACTCATTGTATCTAAAAACAATTTAATGCATCTTCTACACAAGGTGAACATGAGGTCCAGTAAAGAAAACTCATAAGTACAAGCTTGACTGGAACCTGAACACTGGACCTTTCAGATATGAGCCAAATGCACATCATTTGAGTTTCTACATGCTAAATAAAAGTAACAATTCTGATATTTCCAAGAAAAATAAGTCTTTTGTATTTAATCTAGGAAATTATTCTATGAAAAACTAACTCTTAAAAATCAGGCTATCTATATGTCTATCTATCTATGTACCAATCTGTATATAATTCTTAAACAAAATAAAACTTGAGATGTGACACCACTAGACCAAAGCAGATATTACATCATGCTGTGGATGGACTGTTCTAATATATCTATCAAATCTACAAATGCAGTTTGTGCTTAAAAAAAAAAAAAAAAAAAAATTGTAACTCTCAAGCTGCACAAGAATTGCATCTTAAGACCTGTAATACTCAGGCAATCATTTTGGACGTGACATCAGACTTTGTGCCAGGAGTGGTAGGTCGTGAAGCAGTAAATGAGCTCATTACCTCCATCTGAAACATTGAAATTCATCAAACTCACCATACATAAAAGTAAACACAGCATTCTCCAATACACACCTATGAACTAAGCTTGCTATCTTTAAATATCAGACAATAAAATGTTCAAAACTACCATAAACATCTGACAAAAAGCTAAATGAAAGATATCCTTAAAAACTTGCTAAATTATAAATCTACATAAGTTACTGCATACACAGCAGTATTTTTCAAATTATTAATATTTAAATTGAATAATGTTCAATAAGTTGAGGTTACGAGGCTGATTTTTTTTAAGTAAAATAACTTTACAAGCTAAGAAAAAAAAATATATATACCCTTACAAGTGGACACAATGTATCTAGACAGAGATTCTAGACTTTATAATCCATCTGTGTGGAATAAGTGGATTGTGCTCCAGGAGTGGTAGGACAACTGTACCCCATGGTGCTCATAGTCTCCATCTGTAAAGGGTGCAGGAGGACTTACAGTGCTGGACAACCACAACCAAGCAGACTTGACAACACTGAGACAATTATTCCCTAATACAGGTGCTTAAAACACTAAGAATGTTGTCCAAAAATTCATTTATAGACATTTTTAATTTCAGGAAAAGTTTATCTTAGTTAATGGGAATAGAGTCTCAGTTATTTAAATAAAGAAATGTAGGTAAAACTACAGTTTGCAAATCCCCATAATGAAGCTTGATAGATATTTTGTTGCTTCAAACTCAGTAAACAACCAGTCATCAGCAAATAAAAGTCATTCAAAGAAAAGACCCGGCCAATTCTAATCAGAAATAATGCACATGATGAAAATACCCAGACATGCTTATCTACTAAATATTCAATAGCCCAGTGACATGCTTCAACTCATAAACTCTCCATTTGCCATTAACTTGGTTACCCTGAACTACATGCACCACCAACACAGATGTCTTTGTAAAAAATAAGGAAATATTAAATTAGATTAAATTAATAACCCATAATAAATCAAACACATAAAACTTAAAAGTAAAAGTAAGCAGGCCTAAAGCACTGCACAATTCAACTGACTTGAAGAATGTTGTATTTAATCAAAAGAAGCATGATGTAAAGGAGAAAATTATGGTTAACAGCCCAACACAGTTGTGTGAAGGCAATGTTTTAATCACATGTAGGAAGACTGGTTGTACTGCACATAATTTTTCACCATCTTTGTCTATCCAGTCTTTTCATGAGGATGTAAAAAAAACCTACTAGGAATTTCATCTTAGGTTTAATTTGGCATTTGAAGATGAAGGTACCTTATTATTGGTAATACACTTTCAAGATATCTTATTCATCACCTCAGTATTGGTGCTCACTGACTCAAATTTCACCACAGAAGGTTTCTTAGTTTGGGTGTCATCTTATATCACCTATATTAGGTAAAAAAAAAACATGAAATTCAAATCAAAATTTGGGTGTCACAATATTTGCCAAATATATGTAGCTTTAAGATTTTCTTTGCAAATTGCACAGAGAAAGTGGTTCCCCAGAACATATGGTGGGAAAGAAAGGTGTTTTTTGTCATTTATGTTAACTCTTGAAGCATGAATCCAAAGATGCAAGAAAAATTACCCTATTGCATGCCCATGAACACTCACACACATACACACAGATTGATAGATATATGTTTTGTTTACACACACACATATAACAAACAAAAAGCAGGACTGCTGGTCATTTGTTCTTTGAAGATAGCAAAGCGATGAAAGACTTGCCTGTTTTCTGAGAGATGATGTGGCCTAGGGAGCAAAACTCAAATTCTTTCTACCTGCTTAGATCATAAGCTTGTATCTCCCAATTGTGAGTTCAGCATGCTAACCACTACATCATTAAGTGCCTACTGAATCACCACTACCAGCAGAGCTGTAATTCTTTTTATCCAATCCCTTCCTTTAATTTTTTCTCACATGCCTAAACTACCTGACTCAACTCCCACAAATAATAATGATAATGATGATAATATTAAATAATAATAATAATAATAATAATAATAATAATAATAATAATAATGATAATAATAATTTAACAATAAAAAGATAACTAATCAAAATGCAAACATTAGAAGATAATATAACACTACATAATAAGAAAAAAGAATCTATCCATCTATCTATTCATCAGGCTGGCAATCCCCAATAATAATAATAATAATAATAATAATAATAATAATAATAATAAAAACAATAACAGCAGCAACAACATACCTTGACTCTAGCAACATCCTCCAGCTTGGTAACTTCACACAGCTCATGGTAGAAGGAGTGGACAACCAACCAGGCATACACATTTCCAAGGATGAAGAGAATCCACAACAGGCACATGAGGATATGGTAGGTGAAGACCATATCATTGACAATCGATGCATAGATGATGACAAGTGACCGCCACACTGTGAAGATAGCCATGCACCAGATCCATGGCTCAAGACGCATCTCGTTCTCCTATAAAAGACATTGTTCTATTTATATTTCTGATACATAAAATGGGAAAATGATGCAACAATTGCTTAGTAGATTTCAATGTTCTATTGTATAATATTCAAGGTTCCTCAAGTTTAAAGAGGCCCTGTTTCTCACCTTTCTCAGGCCTTGCAGCAACAGCACACTGGTTACAATGAGAGACAGTCCTCCAGCTGCAGTTATTCCTCCAAACAGCATCAAAGAATTCCGTACTGAAAACAACCATTGTATAAATCATAAAACTCATCCAAAATTATTATCACATTATTTTATAGAGCAGGGATTCTCAACCAGGGGTTTACAAACCATAGGTACTTAGATGACTGTTCTAATCATATCCTTTACCAAAGCATATTGAGTTTGTGTCAGTCACTGAATAAAATTCCAGGGGTACTTACAAGGTTGATCTAATAATATCCTTTGCAGTACAATTGCATATAGAGTTCATGTCAGTCAGTCATGTTCTATTCAATGTCAGATTACCGGGATTCAGGTAGATGGTCTTATAACTCAGGGGGTTCTTAATGAGAAAAAGGTTGAAAACTCCTGTTGTAGAGTGACAGAGATTTTGTGTAATTGCGAAATGAAGTTACAACTATGACTAAAATTTATCAATCAGTATGTGGTGCTAAATATCTAACTGTGGCTTATCATCTTAACCACTAAATCTCCAGCACTGGTACCAGCAGTCAGCTCCCTACACAGGGATGTTTTTTACAGTAAAAGGGAGCTCTTTCATTCATCTATCTATTCAGCTATGTAATGACACTTACTCCTAAAAACTCTCACACTAGCTATATGATGGCCACTACACAGTCTGATATTCAAGGTTAAACATACAATATATGCTTACCATTTTGATTGCCTGCATACACAAAGTCATAAGAGAACAAGTAGAATCCATAGCGACTGGAGCTTGGTGCAGCAAGAAACAGGGCATAGATGTCAAACAATCCAGTCACCATGGCAAAAAGTCCTTGAATCTGTGAGAATATGCAAAATATTACAAGTAGTTACTGAAATTTGTAGGAATGACTTTTTTTTTTATATAAGAGGGACAACCAACCAAGGGCAACAAAAAATATGATACAAAAAAGGCCCACTGAGGTGCTGGTCCCTTAAAAGTGAAAAAAAAAAAAGAGGACTCCTTAGCTGATATAGGAGTCATCATATATTTTATGGGACATAAAAGAAAAAACAATGATGGGAGATCTACCTTAACAGTAAGCTTAGTATGATAAACTGCCTAAGAATAAATTTAACTTACTATGGAATATGTGGCAGCGATCAAAGAGCCCCGCTGCACATTGGTGATGAAAGCATCAGGAAGAATGGGGATGGACAAGCCAGTCCTAGTTTTGAGTGTGCCCGTGAGGGAAGCCACAGAGCGGATGGTAGTGGCATGAGATACTCTTGAGATTCGTGAGGTGGTGGAGAGCGCTGACACACTGCCAGCTATTGAGCGCGGCATCCTAGAAGCACATAAGGTAGCTATGCCTTAGAATTGGAATTGTATGTAAATATCCCATGCAACAGAAATCAGAAAATATGATGCAAAAAAAGATAATTTCCTTGTGCAATTAAGGATTTAGGACCAATGTAAAACTTTACTACTTAATACAGTCAGAAAATAAAAAGAAGTCATAACATTATGATATATGAAGCATGCAGCTACACCAAAGATTTTATAAAAATTGCTGGAAACCTAATTCAAATGATGATATCAATTTACATCCTAAATACCGTAAGGAGCAGCTTCTGGCATTCTGCATACAAGAATTTTCAGCAGCCTAGGCAATCATGGTTCCCAGAAATGAGTGTGTGTGTGTACGTTGTATACTGTTTCAAACAGTGATTGTTTGGCAACATATTTCTGGTAGCAAAAAGACTTAACCTCTTCATTATTGGGATACATTTTTACTTTGAGATTTATGTATGATTAAACCATTTTATTGATATTAGGAAGGGTCTATGGAAGTTAGAAGATTAATGGCCAGAGTCTCCACTATTCTAATCCCCACATAAGTTTCTGAAGCTGTATAAAATCACCAAATAGTAAGCAGAAAGAATATGGAAACGCATCATGGTACTCAATGGGTTAATGATAAATCTTACCTTAAGATGTGAGCCTGTCTTCATCTCAATGATATATCTTATGAGAGATACCTTAAGAGTATAGTTGATCTTCATTATGCACTATCATAATATAAAGAGAAAGAGAGAGAGAGAGAGAGAGAGAGAGAGAGAGAGAGAGAGAGAGAGAGAGAGTACATATAACTATAACTACAAAGTGCTAAGGGTAATTACAATCTTGCTTGAGCAGGTTCACCCAAATAGGGCAAGTCCAATCGCTGTTGAGACATGCTGAGAGTGGTGGTGAGGCTCCTGGTGCGTCACAGCTGGGTGGCACAGACAAGATGTAATACTAAAGGACAGTTTACACTGCAATAGCAAACATGCAAAAAAGAAGTGGAACACACTCAACAACACATAATAAGTAGGATGAGAAAGCCAATCAAATTTATAGGCAATACATTCATTATAACAGGAAATGCATTATAATATAAAAAGCAAACTACATACTGATCTGAAAGACCATAAATTATCAAATCTACCATGCAACTTTTAAGATGTCAAAAAAGCCATTCAAACAAGAAACGTAAACAAGCTGAAGATTCAAGGACTAAACAATTAAGTTGCATGCAATTTCCGAAATGTTTCAGACAACATGCTACCTCTCTTGGTCAGCTTAAATGTGTAATGTATTCAACAAGTGTCAGTAAGTACACAGTATCTTTTTTTGGTCAATTTGCTGTTTCATCCAGCTATGAAATCTGGCATGGGGCTCATGTTTTTCTGATGAGAAATGTAATGAAATGATTGATGGTAGCTATATGTCATTTCTTCCAAAATTAATATTTTTTGAGTTATGACTGTTTTTTTAACTTATACCTACCTCTCATTCCAAACGGTTTTGAGGGATTTATGGGAAATCAGGGTTTTGGGGTAATGAGCATTGCAAAGAAGGTCGGAAATCAACAAAGTCACATAAAAAAACCTCTGAAATACTTTGATGGAGAGGACGTCGGGTGGATGCACGGCCCAGCTGATGGTTTGTTTACACCGAGCAGCGTTGCCAATGCTATGCTTCTGGCTGTATTCATTACACTGTGGCCCACAAGGAATACTAAAAATACCACCATTAAAACCTAACCTAACCTAACCTAGCCTTAAGTTAGGTTTTAAGATTAAGTTTTGTTTAGTATCCCTTGTGGGCCGTGGTGTAACGGATACAGCCGGAAGCATAGCATTGGCAATGCTGCTCGGTGTAAACAAACTAACACTTGAGCCGCACGTCCACCCAACGTCCCTGCCATCAAAGTATTTCAGTTTTTTTATGTGAGTTTGTTGATTTCCAACCTTCTTTGCAATGCACAATACTTCATGTAATGCTCCCCCACCCAAAACCCCAATTACCCATAAAGCACCCAAGATTGTTGGGAATGAGAGATAGGCATAAGACGTAGAGTTCAAAAAACGGTCATAACTCGAAAAATATTCATTTGCGAGGAAATGACATATACTATCAATCATTTCAAAACATATCTAACCAGAAAAATATAAGCCACATCACAATTATACTATGGTTGGGTTAAACTGCATATTGACCATTTTTTCTTATATTTAACTAAATTTCCCTTTGTCTGCTTCATATTTCCCAATTCTATTGTTGTAAGGTCTTTAAGGATCCAATCATACATGGTGGACCTCTTGCTTCAGCCAACCAACCACCAGGGTGGGGCTGGCTCAGGGCCTCTCCTCTGATATGGCTTTATAATATCAGTCTCCCAGGAGCTATGGGGAAGATATAAAATAGTAGATCTTGTATTTACCCTAGTTTTCAGATAGGTAGTATCCTGTCTTAGATTTACTTCTGAAGCAAAGCTGTTAGTTTGGCTTTAAAAATTTAAAACACTGACTTGAGTCTGTCCAACCTTATCAAATCAAACATTTACTTAAATCAGCTTTTGAAATTTTTTTGCAGCCATTATTTAGCACAAACTTCGGGGCTTCAACCTAACCTATCATTTACATTTCACAAACTTTATGTGCATTACGGAAAACATTAAGGTATAACACTACAGATATTACCTACATTTTACTACCCCTGCAGTGTCCTATCCTAACCTTAAAATCCCTAATTTCCATTTCGTACTATCCCTACAGTCTCCTATCCTAACCCATTCCTTATCCTAACCATCTTTTTCTACTATCTCTGCAATGTCCCATCTTAACCCTGACTTCCTTTACCTTGTGCGTGTGTCTGGGCGTGGCGGTGGTGGTGGTGCCTTGTGTTGTATCCTGTATTAACTAGCTACTTCATCCTCAACTCAATTGTACTTAGCAACTCTCGAAACTCTTTAAGTCAGTAACAAGATAATCAGTGCTCTCTGTTATGAGTGGAAAGGCATATAAGCAGGTGCGTCTCGTTGTCTTACCTGAGTTTTGTTTGTTTACCGTTGATGTTGAAGCGAATGTCTCAAATGTCCATCCTCTGGCAACAGGTGGCGCGCCCGCTGCCACCCTACCCCCCGCCACCTTTGAAAGTAGTCCATGACATGTGATAATGTATTCTCATAACGAGCTTGTTAAAGGTGTTAGAGGTGGTTAGTCAAATGAGAGAGAGAGAGAGAGAGAGAGAGAGAGAGAGAGAGAGAGATTTAACAGGAACATTTATTATTTTCATTTTAAGGAACTAATAATATTGTTTCCTTGCAGGCATGGATGAGGCATTTCATTATAATTTAACAAGCAAATGTTCAAACACTCATTAACTATAAACATAAAGCTCTGATATTGCTGATAAAACTTTAAAATTACGTTGCAAACGCATCTCTAATTATACAAACTAACGTGCATATCAACCCAGACAATTTTTTAGCAATGATACAGAAAGGAACTTAGATTGTATAACAATATATTCTGAAACGCTCTGCTATCTTTATCACCACGGTTTTTTCAAAGGTCACAATATTAATTAATAAGAGGTTATAACGAAATGTTTTTATCTCTTATTATAACCATAAAAATACTCTTAAAAACCCATGCAAATTCAGTAATAGCCTTTGGAATAGTGTTGATGCAACCATAAGAGTTTCATTCCACCGGATTCCGAAGCACTTCATTGCCGTACCTCCACAACATTGAAACACCTTTTTTTTTTTTTTTTAAGGTATTTCTATGATTCTAGTGATGG
>NC_059289.1:5612603-5615103 GCF_017591435.1 Portunus trituberculatus | reverse complement strand
GAGACGTCTCGCCGAGCTACCGAGACCACGCCGTCGCGCCAGGGCAGCCAGCCGGTACCGAGAGTGAGAATGACTCAATGTTACCGTCTTACCCATCACCGCTCGCCTTGAGCCACCACCACGCTGTATACAATTTGATCAGTACCGTTTCGGCTATTTACTGGTACGGAAAATTTTACCAGTACAGTACCGTTAAAACTGGTAGCGATACTGGTATCGGAACTTGCCTACCAGTCCGTGAGCCGCGCTGCACTTGGCAGGACAAGGCGCTGGCCGTGAGGGACAGTGAGTGGTGGAGATGAAGATACCGATAATAGTGATATCTATAGTAGCGAAGAGAATATTGTGTGTGTAGCCTCTCAGTAATCAGAGGTTAACTATTTAAACATGGTTGAGGACACAAAGTGGACAGTGGAGTGTGGGTGCCTGCTAGTGACACGGACAGCCGCCGCCGAACAGTCTTTGGCTAACGTAAGTAATATATTGGTGTAACTCATCATTTCACGGTGGTGCCATGTCATAACCTAACGTTGGTAACCTCCAGGACAACATATCAGTGAACTAACACCTGCACATACTTATAAAACCAAATAATTCAAATCTTGAAAACGTAAACAAACCGATCCCTGACCCGCCGCCTCTCTCTCAGCCATTATCTGCCTCATCTCTCACTCATTACAGGCCAGACAGGTCACAAAGTGGAGCCATAGGCCTAATCTTTCATGTCAGTTGTTGAGATATATCCGCAATTACCTGATTTGTGTGCTATGGAGGCTCAGTGAGAAGAAGCGGGCCTACCCATGACGTCACGAGCCCCAGGCTGTGACGTCATCACCAGCTCCCGCCCAAAATGCCGGTCCCAGATGCTCGACTTCCACTATTATTTATATTTGTCTCAGTTCATTTATTTCGAGTCACAAGTGCCTTTTAAGGGTTTCTAATGATAGTTCGCAGTGTTTTACGTGTCTTCCATGCTTGAGTTGAGTGAAGTACGGTGATGTAGAGGGTGTTTATGACTTGAATGGGAGGGCCAAAATACGCTAAAATTTTTACCTCCGCTATCTGTGATTTTTTATTTGAGGTTGTAGCGAAGTGTTTGTGTTTTCAAAAGATGGTTTATCATGAGAAAAGTGTGCAAGGCTCCTGAGAAGTTAAAGATGTGGACTTTAAGAATGATATGTAGTCCTGTTAATATTGTAAACAACGTCATTTTTTTAAATATTATTTTTTCTAATAGGGCGAGTTGCCAGGTTTTGATATATCGAAATGATAGTCATAATTTTTGAAAAACGTTATCGATTCAGTTGAATGAAATTGGTGGGCTTTGAAATTGTGTTTAAGCAAGTCGAAGTTCTAATACTTTATTTAGTATATTTTTGAGCTATTTTTATTATTCCTTTTCTCGGCAATGTTTTTGTATTTTAGAAGTTAGTTTCGATTGATAACGAGTCAGAATTTTATAACATTCGTGTCCAGCTGCCTTTTTGGGAATCCTCATTTTCAAAATGATTTGCGTAACGAATATATGTGACGTCATCAAGGGAGGGCCGACCCCCCACCCCCGGCTGGACCCAGGCCGATACCTGGCTCCAGGCCCGAGGGTGTGGGTGGGTTGGTGTGTGTGTGTGTGTGTGTGTGTGTGTGTGTGTGTGTGTGTGTGTGTGTGTGTGTGTGTGTGTGTGTGTGTTGCCTTATCTTTCGTTATGAGGAGCCCACCAGCTGGAACCACTGACACCCAGCTCCCAGCTGGAGGGTGTTGGAGGAAGGTGGTGTGTGTGTGTGTGTGTGTGTGTGTGTGTGTGTGTGTCACTTTCTTTCATGGTACTTAGTGTGTGTGTGTGTGTGTGTGTAATGTCACTATGGTCGCCGGTAGTCACCCAGCCAGCCTTCCCCATTACGGAGCAAGCTCAGAGCTCATAGAGCGATCTTCGGATAGGACTGAGACTGTGTGTGTGTGTGTGTGTGTGTGTGTGTGTGTGTGTGTGGACAGCCAGTGTGTTGAACAGCTGAGCTCATTATGTGTGTGTGTGTGTGTGTGTGTGTGTGTGTGTGTGTGTGTGTGTGTGTGTGTGTGTGTGTGTGTGTGTGTGTGTGTGTGTGTGTGTGTGTGTGTGATCTTGTGAGTGTGTGTGTGTGTGTGTGTGTGTGTGTGTGTGTGTGTGTGTGTGTGCCTTATCTTTCGTTATGGGGAGCCCACCAGCTGGAACCACTGACACCCAGCTCCCAGCTGGAGGGTGTTGGGTGTGTGTGTGTGTGTGTGTGTGTGTGTGTGTGTGTGTGTGTGTGTGTGTGTTGCCTTATCTTTCGTTATGGGGAGCCCACCATGGAACCACTGACACCCAGCTCCCAGCTGTGTTGTGTGTGTGTGTGTGTGTGTGTGTGTGTGTGTGTGTGTGTGTGTGTGTGTGTGTGTGTGTGTGTGTGTGTGTGTGTGTGTGTGTGTGTGTGTGTGTGTGTGTGTGTGTGTGTGTGTGTGTGTGTGTGTCGTTATTTCACCGTT